>NC_091472.1:240157724-240412724 GCF_036971445.1 Narcine bancroftii
TACATTCTTATCTAAGAGTCATTATTCACATAAATTCTTCAAGAGAAAATTTTGATTCCATATCTCAAATTGTTGGGAAGTGATCTGTGAATTTGATATGGGTGAATTTCCCTTACACAAATAGTTGTAATGCAGTGGGTGTCTGTAATTTTTCAGTCAAAACTGAAACACAAGCAAAAGATTGGAGAAGTGATGTCACTAATGGCTTTTGATTTGCTGATTGCAGATTAATATTTCTTTATCTTGTTTACTCCATTGCAAAAGGAATGTCTCTTTCATGTCACATGAGGAAAGATTACATTTTAATTGAAAATGAATAAAGCCACAATTGATATTTTACACATACTTCTATAACATTTGATTTTGACTGATTTCCATTGCGACATTTTATTCCCAAAGGAAACTTGCCTCACATATGAAATTCTTTATTCAATGATGGGCTTGCTTTGCAGTAAGCCCCAGTAAACACTAGCTCACCCTTTTCTAATGGCAATTTCCATCCATTTATATGACTTAATTAAAATTTAAACTCATGCATTTTTTAAAGCATCCGCATAGCTTAGAATTGAATCTAATAGCCTTCTTGTCTTGATGGAATCTTGGTAAAGAGCTTCAGCCCACAACATTAACGATTCTCTTTCTCCCAATAACATTGCTTGACCTGTTGAGTTCCTCTAGCAGGTTGTGCTGGCTTCAGGTTCCAGCATCAGTTGTCTCATTTGTGTCTCCAAGTACAATTCCAACCTGACAGGATGCCCAAATGTTTAATTGTGTCCGTGAGAAAATTGGGCACTTGGTTGTGCAATTCAACTCCTGGTTAGTGCTATCATGCACTAATGTTCAATCCCTTATAAATGTAAATAAAAGTAATTAGGTGCACAAGCTAAACTTAGGAGGACTTTATGCTGCACTTGCCAATGAGATGTCAATCAAAGGGCCTACATACTGCATCTGCCAGCCTTAGTTTGCAATGTACAGACTAACTTCATCATTGGTGTTCAGTCACTGATTGCAGCCCTTTTTATGCAATAAACAACAAAGGCACAACCTGAAATCCATGTCCCATTCCTCATCTCACACTTTTCAGCAGGCGTAATATTTTGCATTTCAAGGGGCTCAACCAGGGTAAGTGATCCTGAAGGACATGCTCCCACAACTGAAAGATCACTGTTTCCTCTCGCCCTATTGTTTTTACTCCCCTCCTGTTGTTCTGTGACTTCCATAGGAGAACTTTTAAAAGGCCTTCCCAGTGATCCATGTTACAGAATGGTATTTGGGAGGATTCCACAAGGCTCCCATTGGACGTCCTAATCCCTGTTTAGCTCATGATTTTGGGCATCATCCATAATAGTGCTGTCTTCAACATGTTTCACCATTTTCTTTGCAGAGAATCCCATTGGGCATCAGGGCTGGAAACAGTGCTCGGCCAACACACTATAAAGGGGGAGAAGGTCTCATTCATAGGCAATGGAACATTAAACCTTTCCAAAGAGGTTTTATGCATAATTTTTTGGCATACCTGTATCTTTCAATTTAACTATTAGTTAATCTTAATTAGTTTTGAAAATAGCAGTTTTAAAACAAACTTTAAATTGGCAATGCTCTAGCACAAACGATTTCATCAAGCTTGTGTTCTACCATGTGCATTCAGCAGTCAAATTTATCTACTTTGCTTAAGAGTTCCTAACTTTTATTGTTATTAATGCATGATATGATGAAATAAAATTAGTCATGCCATAATTTATAATCATGAATTGTTTTGTTAATAATTTTATGAAGATTCCACTTCTTTTGTGGTTAGCATAGCAGTTAGTGCAATGCTGTTACTACATCAGTGATGAGGGTTCAAATTTGGCAAATACTGTCTGTAAAGAGTTTGTACTTTCTCCCGTGTCTGCATGGGTTTCCTCCGGGTGCTCTGGTTTCCTCTCACTGTTCAAAACATACCAGAGGTTGTAGGTTATTTGGGTCTATTTGGGCAGCATGGACTAAAAGAGCCTGTTACTGTGCTGTATGTCTAAATTCAATTTTTAAAATCTGATAGTTTGAACGATTGTTTCTCATTCTTGCATCATTTTAATGTTATCCTTTGTGGTTACGATGGTGCTGCTAAAGTCACCAGTGTCATGGAAACCGTCCCAGTGTGATGCAATAAGTATGTTTCTTGAACAGCAGCTGTAGAAATGCACTATTCTAAAACCAAAACCATGGGAATTCAGTGTACCACTAACCCAACTTTGCAAGTAGTTTTATTCACCACTGAAGTGATGGAAACATTCAGAAAGGACCTTAACTTTAGAGGGAGCAAAAATAATTAAGTAGTTTGTACTGGAAAAAGATCCACTGTAAAGATTCAATCTTTTCCCCTGCTCATTCAAGAGAATTAGTCACTGTTTGCAAAGGATGTGACGTGATGACGTGTTTATTAACACAATAGTTAACCTGGACAGGAATTGTGTGTGTTTGTACTTTTGCCTTGAAAGGATATGTGCAAGAAATTGCTTTCTTTGAGTCCCCCTTTAGTGGCAAATCTTCAGGCTGTAAATTGTAGGACTCCAGAAATGAAATAGTAATTTTGGAATGAGTGTGGTTTTTGAGGAAAAGAGTGCTGTCACCATTCTAAGTGCCTTGGTTTCTATTTAATTGTTAGTGTTCTGATCCATTTTGGCATTCACATTAAATTGGTGCTCTGGCTCATCCATGAGATTTTCCTTTTGTTTACTTTTTCATTGAGTGTTGGCAGGGATACAGAATGAAACATCCTGCCTTGTACTTTATGTGTCCTGCTTTTCAAAGGACACAATCAGAGTCGGAATTGATGTTAGAATATATGCCAGCAATCTTGCAGAAGTCTGCGAGCTAAATATATGCTTGTTCGATGCAAGAAATAGAAATAGAATCTTGTTTTCATAAAGGTTCTTTAATAATGCAGAGATGCATCTACCATCCCTTCCTTTCTTGGCAATAAAGGGGAAGCATCTATGAAATTCACCTGTCTTGGTTCATTATCTCAGCCAAGACCACCCATGCAACAATGTGATGTGTTCATGAAACAATGTAAGATTATGTGCTCAAATCCACAAATTTATAGGAGAGGTTCCACTGAAGCACAGAACAAAATTATCTCTGCTCCACCAGTAATGGTATCAGAATTGCCTTGTTAGCTTTCATGAGTGATTGGATTACTGACTAAAGGCTCTGGCATAGGCAGTCATTTACAGGGTTCGTAAAGGGTGAGGGAAGGCAGGAAGTTAAGATCACTGTTTCCAGCAGGATTACAAAACAGATTAGTGAGCATTTGAGTTCAAAGCTCAGAGAAGGAAGACATTAAAAATGCAATGCATCATATGACAATGCAACTATGCCCTTCTGTGTTTACCCTCTGTATGTTAAGAAACTTCAGTTTCTGTGTGGTGGAAGGAATGTCTTGGGTAGTTGATGAGCTGCTTTGTCCTGATGACACTAAATTCTTTTAGAGATGTGACACTTGCACTTGTCTAGGTTCCTGGCTTGTGCTTTAAGAGCATTTGAAAAGCCGGAGACAATGTTAAGTGCACATTTTCAAGATCTTCAATATTTTCTTGTGTTATGTATGTATTCCAGGTAGACTGGGCTCGTTAACCACAGATGATAACTCATCTTGGAGAGGGAAAATTCCATTTTCAAACCTCCACTGCCTTGTGGCTATACCCGCTCACGGGAAAGGTTTTGGGAGTAAACCCCAAGGAAAAATCCAGAGTTGGGAGTCCCCAAGGCAACTGCTGGAACCAAATTATATCAACCTTCGACATTCCTTTGGACCTGTTATTAGCTTGGAGAGGGGAGTCCTATTTCATGGGCAACAGACAGATCTCCATATCAGCTCTACCCTGGCTTGAGTCCTGGAGAAGCCACTCCACACTGCACTGCCCATGGTCAACCATGACCGACAGAGCCCAAAGAAGATGTATGTATAAGCTTTTGTTTTCTGATATGGGGCATATCCAGCAAAAAATAAGGTTCTCCAATCTCAAGTTACACTGGAAGTTGCATTACAGGATTTTGGTATTTTATTCTGGAGAGTTTTGGTACTCTACTGCAAATGAAGGGCCAAAGTATTAAACAATTCCATGTGCCAACTCCACCACTGAATTAGAAAAGCAACAGAAAATGCTGAAATGTTCAGCAGGACACATGCAACACTCACAGAAATGGAATCAGAGTGAAGAACCAGAATATAGCATGTGGAATTTTACTCTTTTTATGCCATCTTTCAAATTTGCAGATGACAGAATGAGGAAGGATTATGAATAAAAGAGAGAATGTAAAAAAGCTTCAAGGGACAAGCTGAGTGGGTGCGCAAGAACAACACAGAAGCAATATTACATGGAGAAATGTGAACAAACCCCCTTGGGTGCACAAACTGAAACACAGGTTATTTTTTAAATGGTGAAAGATAGGTCATGCTGGTGTTCAACAGGACCCAGTCGTCCTTGTATACCAGTCACTGAAAGTCACTGTGCAAGTGTAGCAAGCAATTAGGAAGGCAAGTGGTATGTATACCACTGTTATTGGAGCATTTAAATCTGACTGCAATTATACCTTGGTATGTTTTGGTCTCTTTACTAAAAAGAACCTATTTATGTCATTGAGGGAGTGCAGCCAAGATTCAGGAGCCTGGTTCCAAGGATAGTTGGTTTATCACATGAGGAGAGCTTGACTGTATTTTGGCCTCTTTTCTATAGCGTTTAGAAGAATGAGACACAGCCATCCAATCAAAAATATTTTTTCAGCCTTCTATCACTTCTCAGTTTCTTTCTCTTCTTTCTCTTTGAGAAGGATTTTTTTTAAACCCAGAAGGGTGCTGGATCTGTGGAATTTGTTACCATCGACAACTGTGGAGGCCTAGTCATTTGTTATGCGCAAAACAGAAGTAGATGATTAGGAAGGGAAATCAGGATTATAGAGATAAGACAGGAGAATGGGTTGAAAAGGAAGTATATCATGATGGAATGGTGGGGCAGACTTGATGGGACGAATGACCCAATTCTGCTCCAATGCCTTATGGTGAGGTGGTCTGATTGAAAGTTTCAAAGTTCTTACAGGCCTGGATGCAGTGTGGTTTTTTTCCCTTGGCTGATGATTCTTAGACCAGGGGTCACAGTCTCAGATTCTTTGGAATCCTCCATATACTGTGCTGTGGAAATTCAGTCAATGAGTTCATTCAAATGGGGCGTGGCAAGATGGTGTAGCGTCTAGATGTGTAATCTTGACCTCTCTGGCTAGACTTTTAAGAACCTGTTTTTAACCCTTTGTTTTCAAGTTTAAACTTTTAAAATTTTAGTCTAAAGTATTAAGGAACTGTTATGACCATTAATGGTAAAAAGATTAAACCTGAAGTGCAGAAGAAATTACATTTTCGGAGTGTTGAAGATTTAAGGCCTAAACAGCCTGCTACAGCCTCAGGTTTAATTTCTTCCGTGCCTAAACCACAAAGATTGCCTTTGGGAGCTGAAAAAAAAAATGACTACTACTCACCAAGAGAAGGACATCGCTGGAATTACCTGTTCTCAGGAGGAAGGTGCGTGTGCCCACGAAGTGGATCTCGATTCTGGCAGCCTGCCGACTTTAATGGAGGGAGCATGCAAGAAGACAACTCCATTGCTTGAAACGCCTCAGGAAGTACTCCAACCTGAATATCTTGATCTCTTCCGTGAGTTTTTGAAACAACAGCGAGTTGCGGGGGGAGACCAGCGTCGACCCCTTGAAGAAGTCAGGGTGCCGTCGCTGGGAGTCCAGACCCGCAGTAAAACTGTTAAACTGCCTGTTGTTGAGATGCAGCAGGAGCTGCAGTTACCTGGTTCTGCCACTACGTTAGAGAAAGCAGGGCTGAGCTTTTCTGAATTACAATGTAACAGTTAAATGCTATCATTCAGCTTATGATGAATGAAATGACTCAAAGGGTAAGTTTAGAACTGAATACAGTTAAAATACGTGTGGAAGCATCTTGTGAAGATTTTTAAAAATTTCAGTCTGCTTTTTTGGAATGACAACAACAAGTGGCTTCTAATACAGAGAAAGTGTTGGAGGTGGAAAAATCCGTTAAAGAATTGCGACAACGTGAGGAGTTAGAGAGGAAAGTAGACTATTTGGAGAATCAAAGTAGAAGGAATAATGTGAAGATTGTTGGTTTGCCAGAAGGTATGGAAGAACAAGATCCTCTTCGTTTTTTTACCGAATGGATTCCACAAATACTGGGGCAGGAATTTTTCTCTGGAGGTCTGGTATTGGAAAGAGCTCATAGAGCCTAAAGAAGAACACCTCTGCCTGGTCAATCACCGAGACCTGTGATAATTCAATGTCTGAATTATTTGGACAGAGAAACAATACTTCGTCTAGCAGTGCAAAATGCGAGACAACGACAAGCTCCGTTAATGATTCAGAATAGTAGAGTTTTTTTTAATCCAGATTTGAGTCAAGAGGTTATTCAGCTTCGGCGTCGATTTAATCCAGTTAAAGAAGTTTTGTGGCGTAAAGGCTATAAGTCTACTTTTCGCTACCCGGCAGTGTTGAAGGTGTTTTATGGAGACTTTCAATCTCGGTTTTTTGAGAATGATCATGAAGCAATGATTTTTGCTGATTCATTGCCAGATGCCAGAGGACAAAGACGGAGTCCACCATTGTCTCCTAAAGAAAAATCTGGTTGTTCTGGAAATGGAAGAAATGGGAGAAATGGGAATGGAAAGAATCCAATTTCTCTTGAAATGGGGTCTCTGAGTTTGGAATCTCTTGGATGAATAGAAGAACTTTCTGATTCTTACTTTATTTTTATGTCATTATGATATCTTGTTGTTATTCTTTGTTTGGCTGGGGAGGGAGAGATTTTCTCTATGTTCTATTAGTCATCAGCCACTGGTGGGATTACTACCTTTTGGTAGTTTTTTTGGGGGGTTTTATTTTTTACTTTTTCTGTTTTTTTTGTTAATTAATTTTTCTTTATTTTTTGTTTCACATATTTTCATTTTATTTAGTCTTTAATTTGTGGGTTTTTTTCTCCTATTGGAGGACCTATTTACGTTGATTTGAATATTTATATATCGATATTATTAGTTCTTAGTAATATTAGTAGATATGTCAAAGCTGAGGTTTGCTACTTTTAATGTTTGAGGTTTAAACAGTCTGATTAAAAGTAAGTGAATTTTGGCATATATTAAGAAAATGAAAATTGATGTTTCTTTTTTACAAGAAATGTCAAAGAAAGTATGAAATTGAAGAGGGACTGGGTAGGGCATGTATATTCTTCTTCATTTAATTCCAGGGCTAAAGGTGTAGCAATTTTGATACATAAGAATTTATCTTTTGAATTACAATCAATGGAGGAAAAGGCAGGATGTATTCTTAAATTAAATTGTAAGATTTTTAGTGAATTTTGGACTTTACTTAATATTTATGCCCCAAATGTAGATGATGAAACATTTATTTCCGATGCATTTTTATATCTGGGTCAGGCTAATGATAATGTTTTAGTTGGTGGTGATTTTAATTGTGTTTCGGAACCTTTATTAGATAAGTCTCTGAAGAAAGTTAAGAAATCTAAAATGGCAGTTCAGGTTCAAGCGTTGATGAAAGATCTTAATTTAGTGGATATTTGGAGACGTCTTAATCCAACAGAGAAGGATTTCTCCTTTTATTCAACTAGACATGAATCGTTTTCAAGGATTGACTTTTTTTTAGTATTGGCACATTTACAGGGGAAAATACAACAAGCGAAATATAAAAGTAGGGTGATTTCAGATCATTCTTTGTTATACTTTACATATGCAACCTCTGAGAAAATTCAAGTGGCTTATTGTTGGAGGTTTAATATAATGTTGTTAAAAAATACGGAGTTTATTGATTTTTTTGAAAAAACATTAATTTATTTTTGAAAGAAAATTCTAATTCTGTTCAAAGTAATTTTGTATTATGGGACGCTATGAAAGCTTATTTGAGAGGACAAATAATTAGTTATACTTCTAAAATAAAAAAGAATCGATTAAATCAGGGTCTTGAATTAGAGAAACGGATTGGTGAGTTAGAAAAGGAATTTCAGAAAGATGTTACAGAAGATCAGAAAATAGAATTGTCTAGGTTGAAACTGGAATACAATTCTCTACAATCTTATCAATTTGAATGTATGATTAATAGGACTAAACAACGATATGAATGGGGAGAGGAAGCACATAAGGTATTGGCATTGCAATTAAAGAAAGAACAGGTTTCGAGGACTATTAACGCTGATAGACGGAATTCATGTATCACTTATAAACCTCGTGAGATTAATGATGAATTTCGTTCATTTTATAAAAAGTTATATACATCTGATGGAAAACAAGAAAATGGATCGATTGATTTTTTAAAAAATCACAGTTGAATTTACTGACATTAGAGGATGTAGATATACAGGAGTTGGAAGCACCATTTATTGACTCAGAAATTAAAATGGCTATGATGGAAATGCCGAATGGTAAATCGCCTGGTGATGATGGATTTTTGGTTGAATTATATAAAAATTTTTATGATGACTTCTCTACAGTGTTTGGAGATGTATTACGCCAGGTTGGAGAACATTATGAATTGCCTGAGTCTTGTTCTAGTGCTTTAATTACAGTAATTCCAAAAAAGGATAGAGATCCTTTGAAAGTATCTTCATATAGACTGATCTCGTTAAATGTAGATTATAAAATTATAGCTAAAATTTTAGCGAATAGATTGGCTAAATTTTTACCTAAGCTGATTCATATGGATCAGACAAGTTTCATAAAGAATAGATATGCCTCAGATAATATTTTACGTATGATTAGTTTGATTAATAGATTCCGACAATCCTCAGACCATCCGATAGTGATATCTTTAGATGCCGAAAAAGTGTTTGATAGAGTTGAGTGGAATTTTCTGTTCAAAGTTCTGGAGAAATTTAAGTTTGGTCCTTTTTTTATTGGTTGGATTAAAGCTTTATATAGTAAACTCTAGCTAGAGTACTGACAAATGGTTTGATTTCAGAACCGTTTAAATTGACCCGATCTACTCGTCAAGGTTATCCTTTATCACCAGCATTGTTTGCGTTAGTGATCGAACCTTTGGCACAGTTGATAAGACAAAATATACAGATACAAGGTACGAAAGTTTTAGATGAGGAATATAAAATTAATTTATTTGCCGATGATGTATTGGTGTATCTAACAAATCCAGCTCAATAACTTTTACATTTGAAGGAGTGTCTGATGCAATATGTTCGTCTTTCTGGATATAAAGTTAATTGGGGAAAAAAGTGAAATATTACCGGTGAGTGAAGGAGATTATTCAGCTTATAAGAATATTCTTAATTTGAAATGGACCGATCAAATTAAGTATTTGGGTATAATTTTGGATGTTAATTATCAATCTTTATATAAATTAAATTATGTTCCATTAATAAAAAATATTAAAACTATTTGATTAAATGAAAAGATTTACCTATTAATTTATTTGGTAGAATAAATGCGATTAAGATGAATATTTTTCCACGTATGCAATATTTATTTCAATCTATTCCGTATTTACTTGATAATTGTTTTTTTCAAGATTTGAATAAAATGGTTAGGGAGTTTTTATGGAGAGGTAAATTTTCAAGAGTAGCCTTGAATAAATTAACTTGGAATTAGAGGGTCTATGTTTACCACATTTTCGAAACTATTACGAAGCAGCCCAACTTAAATTTATTAGTTCATTGATGGATTTGGATCGGCCCCCTAGTTGGGCCAAAATTGAGATGGCAAATATCTCTGAATTTGAAATACATCAATTTTTGTTTAGATGGAATGTAAATTTGTTACAGCAACATAATGTGCCTATATTAAAACATTTAATGAAGTTAGGGACAAAGAAAAAGAAAATGATAGGTTCTAGTGGTAAATTATCGGCCTTGACTCCGTTGTATAATAATTAACTTATTTCTTTCTCAATACATAATTGAAGTTTATTACATTGGAGATTTAAAGGTGTGGAAAATTTGGGAGATGTTTTAAAGAAGGTAAATTTTTATCTTTTGATCAGATGAGGGACAGTTATGGTATTGATAAGAACTCTGTTTCTTTATTATCAAATTCGATCTTTGGTAAAACATGTGTTTGGTAGAGATTTTAGCTGAAATTACTAAATTTGAGACTTTTCTTATGAAGGTACCAGAGAAGGGTTATATTTCAGTTATGTATCAAATATTACAAGATGGTATGGATAAAAAGGGTTGGGATAAATCCAAAGGTAAATGGGAAGTGGAGATCGGTTTTATTTTTTCCGAGGATGATTGGTCAGATATTTGTTATGATAGTGTAACTAGACTGATAAATGCAAGTTATGCAATGATTAATTATAATTTTTTTCATCAATTATACTTAACACCTGAAAAACTAAAAAAGTATGGTTTTCGTGAATCAGATTACAATTGTTTCTGGAATACCTGTATAAGATTAAAATACCTTTAGATCCGACAGTATTTTTATTGGGTAGTTTGCAACCTCTGAAAGGTTTGGGGTTAGATAAATTTCAACTTGTAGCTTTATCTGTATCAAAAAAATGTGTTGCTAGTATGTGGAAAGATACGAATATGATTGATATTAATAGATGGCATAATGAGATGAAATATTGTTTAATAATGGAAAAAATTACATATGTTTCGTGTGATAACTTTCTTTATTAATAAGTGGTTGTTATATTCAGAATATTTACATTTTGATTTCCATTGATTAGATCTTAATATGTATGCTTAATTTTTCTTTAATATTTTTCTCTTTATGGCTCTCCTTAGGAGAGTTGGCTGAAAGGGGGGGGGTCCCTTTTTTTCTTTTTTTCTTTCTTTTTTATATATATAAAATATAATGTTCATGTTTAGTTTATTGTTATTTATGTTACTTATCTGTATTTTGAACGAATAAATAAAGTTTAAAAAAAAGAGTCATTCAAACTAGAATATATTAAAATCTATAATAATAATTTTGATGTTAAGGGAATCAAAGGATATAAGAATAATGCAGGAAAATATCATTGAAATGAAAGACCAACCATGATCCCTTTGAGTACTGGAGCCAGTTTAAAAGGCCAAATGGCCTATTCCTACTTCTATTTCTTATGCTTTTATATTGATGTGCCATTTTTTTTGTTTTATGCATCCCAATGGCTTCATATTTTGCTGCTCCCTTGAATTTTACTCCCATCTATGCATCAGCTGTTCTGAAGGAGCATCTACCACATTCCAACTCTCCAATTAGGCGACATTAACTGACTTCTTCAATTTCTGTTAATCTCCTCCCCCGATTCTCTCTCTTTTCCTGTCCCTCTGGATCTTTTTCTCTGGGCTCCCCACCCACTTTCTTTCCTTGTCCTATCAGAGAGCTACTCTCAACCTTCTCATCCTATCAGATTTCACTCCTCTCCCACCTGTATCCATCTATTACCTGTGTTCCTCCCCTGCTTTTTCTTCCCACCTCTCCTCTTTCCCCCTTCCACCACATTTTTAATTCAGGCTTGTAACGTTACCCTTTCCTTCCAATTGATGCTGTATGAACTGCTGAGTTTCTCCAACAAGTTTGTGCATTGTACTCAACCCAGCATCTTCAGCTTTTCCTGTTTAACTCCACATTTGAACTATTTTCTGGATTAGGACATTTCTCCGGGAATTCTTACTGTGACTTTACTGGTTTTCTTCCTTTCATTAGATATCAACACTTCCCTTATTTTATTAATTGCCTTAAAGACCTTGATAAATCTCATACCTACAGAAAAGAACCTCCATTCATCCAACCCCACCTTTTCTGATGGGTTTATCGGAGCACAGTCTTTCCTTTCTATAGCATCCCTTTTGATCTTGTATTACCTCTCTAGTGCCTCCAGATCATTTCACTTTTCATATTTCTTTTCAAAATAGAAGGCGTCAATTTGCCCTTTCAGTCTTCAGCGAACTCACTCAATCCCATTCCTTCACTGATGCCCCTGCAAATATTATTTCTCACATGCTGTAAACATATTCTTCTTCGATTTCTTCAATAACCCCCAACACCAGGGTATTGTAACATAACCTAACAAACAGCAAATCTTTTGGATATGTATTGGACAATCAAACAATGACAATTCTGCAATGTAACAGATTAAGCTGATCAATAAATTATGCTTGTGTAAATTCTTGCACCTTTATAAGGCTTAAAAAAAAATTGGATCTTCCGAAAAGCCCTGTGCAAAGATAATTTACAAAAAAAAGTTACCATGCACATTCTAAGTAACAACAAATTTAGATTCTCTAACTCCTTCATTCTCTCTAGAATGAAACAATTTTCAATTACTCGAATCATCTATCGAGTTGTAAATGTTGATATTGAGCTGGACATGAAATTACCAGAAACCTCGAAATCAAGCATAAAAATTGGAACCCAGGACCTCTCTGAACGTGAATGGAATGGAAAAAGTAGAGGAATGCAGTCGTGACTCTGGTGATACCTTTAGGGAGCGTCCAGCCAGGAATGCAAAGGAAAGGAGTGAATTAGCTAAAAGCAAAATCAAAATATTGTAAATGGATGGATTTGAAATAAAAACAGCAAGTTACTGGGAATACTCAGCTGGTTAGTCAGCATCTGTGAAGAGACACTGAAAGTTTACAGATAGATAATCATTATTCCATAAAACACCAATTAAAGAAATATATCCATGAGCAAAGTGACCTAAAAAAAATCAACTAATTTAGGTTCAAACACACTTTGCTTTTTAAAAACAATAATGTACAGAAGGGCAAGACTTATCCAGGGATGAATGAATCAAATTTCATCTCATTACAAGCAGCGCTACAGAGCTGTGACTGTTGGTGCAGTGGGGTTCATTGCCATCTAGTGGATGAAAGGAAAGAGAAATATATAATCTGGGAGGAGCTACAGGCTGTTTTCAACAAGCTCGAGGTTGTCTGATATGAATTAGTTAATCTATTTATCCCTGAATAATCAGCCATGTTTTGTGTTGGGAATTAAGAAGTGATCCAAATTTGGACCTAACTGCAGAGTACAAAGATAGTGATCGTCATCAGTGCTGACAGACTTAAGGGTGCACAGATCCTAAATGGTTCCTACAATTGTTTTCCGAGAAATGCAATGGAAGAAGGCACACTTTATTCACCGGTAATCTACATGGATCTGTTCAGGATTATATTTCAAGTTCAAATTGCAAACACTGCATTTTACAAGACTACCAGCCAAATCTTGAAGTGTCAACACCATTTCAGTTCATCAATTGCTCAAGTGAAATATTATTTCATGTTGGGTGGGTGCTGTCAAATAAATTGAGAGATTAATTCTGCTTGTGGAATCTGTACAAATCTTTGCTCATTCCTGAAGTATAGTTATAAATCAATTCATAAAATAAATGAATCCTGTAAGCACACTGGAAAAGAAAATATAGATAGATGGTAGATTAGCATTGGAAAAATGAGGTATGTGTTTCCAAAATGGGGAGGTTGAGTCAGGAAGACCATTTGAGTTTGTATCAGTTAGATGGCAACTCTCTGGGCTGAAATAAGATGATAGATCATGCAAGAGTGCTCATCTGTGTCTCCAAATTAATAGACAACCACAAAAAGTTAAATGATGCAGAAGAGGAAAAAGTAAACCTTTCTTTGTGGAGCAGAGGTTCTTGTTGGAGGAAATATAAAAAGATCTCTAAGAAAAGGTGGTGCAAGAAAACAGAGATTTGCAAATAAATTAAAAAAAAAACATAAAACCATCATTGAGAGCACTTTTTGGTAGCATCAGCAGTAACAGTTAGCACCAATAAAAAATGGTGGTGTTGCCAGAGATGTTGTAATGCCAATGTTGCTACTGGTGTGGATCCAGGGAGAGTGGGGAGCCAATGGAGCCATACAAGCTTTAAACAGCCTATTAAAGAAGCCAACAGTGTTTTATTTAAAAATCTGTGCCTGCGAGGTCTGGCCCCAACATGGTGGCCAGAAGGGATTGCAGACTCTGAGGGTGTAGTGGACTGGCACAGGGCATCAGTAATAACGAGAATACTCCACATTGAAAAAGAGAAGCAGAGGAGATGACCCTATGGACGGTGACCACAGTGGCGGACCAGCTTGGGGCTGAGGGACACACAGGTTGAGGCTGTTGGTGAGTTGCGGGCAAGGAACCCAGCGGACTGCTGGAGACTTGAGGTCAAAGGACTCACACCAGGCTGCAGGCTACTGGAGACTACATGGGAACCAGGTATCAAAACTGTGATTTGAGGGGGTGCAGAAGGTAAGAAGGGGTCCTGAAGGGCCCTGGCTGCTGAAGTCATCGTCGCGTTGGTGGTATAGATCTGGGCTTGGGTTGCTGATGGTTTGAACTGAACTGAAGTCTTGTATGGTTGCAGGAGTAAAGTTATTTTCCTGTTATGGCACCAGATTTCAAATATGAAGGACCAGACCAGATGGTGATGCACTTATTGAAGGAACAACACCTTGTATTTCGTCTCAACAGTCTCCAACCAAACAGCATTAACTTTTTCAATTTCCAGTGACCCCCCTCCTCTCTGCTCTCACTCTCTCTCTCTTCCCCTCCCCCACACCTTTGCCTCTCCTTCAGCTCCCACCTCCTTTACCTTTTCTCTCCATTCAGAGAGTTATCCTCTCCCCATCACTTCTCAGATATTTTTCTCTTCAATTTTACTACCTATGACCAACCATGACCTCTTACCTGTTAGCCTGTACTCCTTTCCCTGCTCCTTCATTCATCCTCTCCTATACTTACCTACCTCCCCCCAATCTGTTTATTCAGACATCTGCCTGCTTTTTGCTTATACCTTGACAAAATGTTGGTTTCCCTTTACTTCCTAGAGGTGCTGCGTGACCTGCTTAGTTTTTCCAGCTCTTTGGTGCATTGCACTACAATTACAACATCTGCAGTCTTTCCTGTTTAATTGTATTCTTTGCTAGTCCATGACAATGTCCAAAACTCCACCAATATTTGTATCATCTGCAAACACTAACCCACCCCCCCTTCTCTTTCATCCATGTCTGCTAGAGCCAGATCACAGGCATTTAACTCCAGGGATCCAGAACATTACACAAGGAGCAGGTATATATCATGGAAATCCATCTCCCAGGTAAAGTAGAGATTCCAGACGAGAATAGAAAAAATGAAGGATACCTGACAGCTGTGATAGGGCCTAAATGACATAATCTGCTAAAAAACCAAATCATGTGCAATAGGAAACTCCAAACCTTCTCTCCCAAATGAAATTAATGCCTTCTGCACCTGACTGACCACAAGTAAAATGAAGAACCACTGTGCACCCTCATGTCCTGATGATAGTCTACTGTCAGTATCTGAAGTTGACACTTGGGCTTCCTTCAGAAGAGTGAATCCAAGAAAAGCATCTAGTCCAGTCAGAGTACTCAGCTGAGTACTGAAAATCTGTGCTTACCAACTTGCCATTGATTCACAGACTTTTTTTTAAGACATACAGCACTATAACAGGCCATTTCAGCCCATGAGTCTGTGCTGCCCAATTACACTCAATTGACCTACAACCCCTGGTACATTTCGGAGATTAGGAGGAAACTGGTTTCCCTGGGGAAAACCCATGCAGGTATGGAAGAACATATCAATTCCTTACAGATAACATGGGACTCGAACCCTGATCCCGATGATCACTGGCACTAACTGCTACGGCAACCGTATCTTCAGCATCTCATTCTGGCAGGGTGTGGTACCCATCTGTTTCAGACAGGCCTCAATTATACCTGTGCCCAAGAAGAATTGTTAACATGCCTAAATGGCTACTGACCAGTGGCATTCACATCCTCAGTGATGGTGCATTCAGAGGCTGATGTTGAAGCATATCTGCTCCTTCTGAGCAATGACATGGACCCATTTCAATTTGCCTAATGTAGCAATAGGTCTCCAGCAGATGCCATCTCACTTCTGCATAAAGTTTTGCAAAGATGCATAACTCCTCCTCCCCCAATCAATTCTCAACTTTTCTCTCTCCTGGCCTCTTTTCCATTTCCAATTAATACCTTTTATATGTTGGTGTGTACTCCTCCCCTTGCCATTTCTTTTATTCAGGTTCCTGCCTGCCTTTTACTCATACCTTGAACAAGGGCTCAGGCCTGAAATGTCCATAATATCTCTGTACTTCCTATTGATACTGTGAAACCTGCTGAGTTCCTCTTGCATTCTGTTTTATTTTTACTACAATCACAGTGTCCGCAGACTTTCATGTTTATTGACTAAAAGTTCGGCATTCAGCACCATCATCCCCTCAAAGCAATCAACAAACCCCAAGACCAGGGATCAATACCCCACTGTGTAATTGGATCCTGGATTTCCTCACCTCCAGACCCCAATCAGTAAGGATTGGTAGGAACATCTCCTCCACAATCTCCATCAGTACAAGAGGATCACAGGGCTGTATTTGACAACATGCCAAATCTCTTCTTGGAAACTAGATTCCAATAGAGTTCTTCTGATATGTGGACACCCAGGAACGTGAAGGTATTGATTCTCTCCATTGCTGTCTCATCAATGCAGACAGGTGTGTGGTCCTTTGGCATGTCCTTCCTAAAATTGGCACTAAGCTCCTTGGATTTGGTGATGTTGAGAGCAAGATTATTGTTCTGGCACCACCCAACCAGATTCTTGATTTCCATCCTGTATTCTGACTTATTATTTCAAGTAAATTGGCCAACAAAGGTAATTTCAACAGCAAATTTGCAGATCAAAGTAAAGCTAAACTTGGCTGCTCAGTCATTGATGTTCAAGGAATAGAGTGAGGGACTAAGCACATTGCCTTGGGGTTCCCCTGTGTCGATGGTCGGTGTGGAGGAGCTGATGTTTCCGATCTGCACTCATTGGTGTCTGCCGATGAGGATGCTGAGAACTCAGTTGCAGATAGAGTCCTCGATCCTTTAGCTTGATCATGAGTTTTGCTGGTATGATGGTGTTGAATATTGAGCTGCAGTCAATGACCAACTGTCAGAACCAGGTGTTGCTGTGGTCTAGGTGATCTAATACAGAGGGAAGTGACAGTGAGATTTCATCTACTGTTGACCTGTTGTGATGGTAGATGAACTGAAGTGACTCCAGGCATTTCCTGAAGTGGGAATTGACTCTGTCCCTCACAAACTTCTAAAACCACTTCATTACGGTCGATGTGAGTGGCACCAGCCTCTATAGTCATTGTGGCAGGTCACGTTGCTCTTCACAGCAACCAGAATAATAGAAATGCTTTTAAAGCAGGTGGGAACCTCAGACCATAGCATTAAGTGGTTGAAGATGTCCGCAAAAACTGCAATGAGTTGGATCGCACAAGTTAAGGACCCAGCCAGGTACACCATCTGGGCCAGGCAGCTTTTGAAATTCTCCCTCCTGAAGTTTCTGTTCACATTAGCCTCTGAGACTGAGAGCTGTGGAGGAGCATCATTGTTTCCTGTTTGGGAGTGTAGAAGGCATTTGGGTCATATAGAGAGATGCATTGCAATTTGTGGTAATACCACCATATACCTTACAGGGAGCATTGGCTCGTAAGTCCTGTCACAATTGTCAGGCATCCATATGAGACTTGAACTTTTTGCATTGATAATGGACTTCCAGAAGTTATACCTGGACTCTATATTTCGGAACTGCCTGATCTGAATGCCACAGATCTGGTCTTCAACAGTTAATGAATCCCTTGTTTCATCAATTGCTTCTGATCTGGATACACCCAGGTAAGCTCATTAGGAATGCACTCATTACGTATTTGCTGATTAAGTCAGTAACAATGGTGGCATATTTATTCAGCTCCTTGAATATTGCCTTGTCCACTGACTATAGACAGTCATGAAGCCAATCTTCTGCCTCCACAGACCGTCTCTGTCCAATCTTCACTGTTGGTTCCCTGCTCTTCAGTTTCTGTCTGTGTGCAGGAAGGAGGAGCACAGCCAGGTGGTCTGACTTTCCAAAGTGTGGGTGTGGAATGGCCATGTAGCAGTGGTCAAGAGTGTTTGATTCCTTGGTGTTGCAGGAGATGTGCTGATGGTAATTTGTTGGCATCTTCTGTAAGCTGGCCTGGTTGAAGTCCCTGGCAATAACTGAAAATTTGTCAGGATGTGCGGTACGATGTTTGTTGATCGTGAATTCTAGACCCTCCTCTGTTAGCCTAATATTTGCCTTTGGAGGGATATGGACTGTAGTCAGAACAACAGAGGTGAATTCTCTCAGGAGGTAGAAGGGTTGCCCCGTCAGCACTAGGTGTTCCAGATGAAGGAGCAGCTTTGGGAAAGGATTGGCACAGCTGAACATCACAACGAGTTAACCATGTGGCAGACACCACCACCCCTTTCTTTATTCCTTTATTCCTTCTGGATTTGGTGGGAGCCATGTCTCTGTGAGTGTTTGAAGGTGGAAGAGATGCCTGCAGTGGTGTAAGCTGGATCTTAGTGCAGGAGAATGATGGAAAGGATGGAATGAATTGTGAGGAGGATTTAGTTGGAGAAATAAATGCAAAGTAATTATTACTTGGAGACTATTTCTCGGCAGAGAGTAATGGACCTGTTGAAATTTGCCCAGCCTTCCTTACAGTTGGCAAAAATCCAAGGTTACATGCTTTGAAAGATGGCAGTTGTGCTATTGATGTGTTTGGACGTTTTCCATTCCTGCTGCTGTCTTTTGGCTGTGAATAGAATGGATTCACTAGCAAGTCAGGACAGCATTCTGGACTGGCTCAGTGATAAAATGCAAATGAAATGTTCTTGCTAACTGCCCTGCAATCACTTGAAAGTAACTTATTGGGGGGGGGGGGGGGGGGGAAATGCCCATGTGTTACTGTCAGTTGCTGTTACAAAAGATTTTTATAGGTCTCGCTTTGGGACTGTAATTGTATCAATTACCTTGTAACTTCCTGATATTGTTGGCAGTTAACGTTATATATGAAAGTAACATATTTATCTCTGAGTTTGTAAAGTGCTTTTCCTCCTTTATCAAGAATCTAAATCCACTATTTTCCTGCCTAGTAAGAATTAATCTCCTTATATTTGAGCTATGGCAATTTGAAATTGCCACAGTACATCACTCTGAAGTGGGTTCTCCTTTGAGTCTTCCACTATTATAGATGAATCCTGTTCTAGATTAAGCATTTCAGCCTGAGGTGTTGACTGTCTGTAACCTTCTGTGAATGCTGCCTAAACTGTTGACTTCCACCAGCACTCTGTATGTTGCTCCAGTTTTCGAGCATCTATTTGTCTCTCTTGTTAGCCCGCATAGAACATCAAAAGTAGAATGTCGAACATTACAAAAACTGGAGAAAATCTGCAGGTCAAATAGTGCCTTTATGTAGCAAAGGTGAAGATACATCACCAACGTTTCGGGCTGGAGCCCTTTATCAAGGTGTGGGAGATGATAGGTGGAGAGGGGGGTACACTGCGCTGGGGGCGGGGGGTGGGGGGAGAGGTCTAGAAGTCTAGTGGAGAGAGAAGGAAGTAGGAATTGGAATAACTAGTTAAGGGGGCGGGGGGGGAAGCAAGCTGATTAGTGGAATGCAGTGAACTCGGTGTTCATGCTCTGGGGTTGGAGAGTGCGCAGACGAAAAATGAGATGTTCCTCCAATCTGCTGGTGGTTAGGCTGGGGTAATGTGAAAGGCCATGGACAGACATGTTAGCTTGAGAATGTGACTCAGAATTGAAATGGTTGGCTACAAGGAGGTCATTTTTGTTGCGGATGGAGAGGAGGTGCTGGGCAAAGCGATCTCCTAATCTGTGACCAATCTCTCCGATGTAGAGAAGGCCACAGAGGGTGCACTGGATGCAGTAAATGAGTTATTTGGAGGTACAGATTAAGTGTTGCTTCACCTGAAAGCTCTGTTTGGGACTGTGGTGAGGAGGAGGTGGAGGTGCAGGTATTACACCTCCTACGACCACAGTTGAAGGTGCTAGTAGGGTGATGGATGGGGAGGGAAGAGTGCACAAGGGAGCGGTCCCTATGGAAGGCTGAGAGGGGAGGAGAAGGAAAGATGTGTCTGGTGGTGGGTTTCTACAGTAAGTGGTGGAAATTCTCTTTAATATATTAGATGCAGAGGCTTGGTGGGGTGGTAGGTGAGGATGAGAGGGGATTCTGTGTTTATTGTTTCTAGGGGTGGGGGGCCAGGGCAGATGAATGAGGAATGGAGGAGATGTGGGTGAGGGCCAAGTTAATAGTGGTAGAGGGGAAACACTCTTCCCTCCACCAATCATCCCCCTGGCACCTTCCACTGTGTTCGGAGGAGGTGTCATACCTGCACCCACACCTCTTCCTTCACCGTGGTCCGAGATCTCAAACAGACCTTTCAGGTGAATCAACACTTCACCTCTACCTCCAAAGAACTCATTTACTGCATCCAGTTCACCCACTGTGGCCTTCTCTACATCGAAGAGACTGGTCACAGATTAGGAGATTGCTTCAACCAGCACCTCCTCACCGTCTGCAACAAAACCAACCTCCCTGTAGCCAACCATTTCAATTCTGAGCCATACGCTCAAGATCACATGGCCTTTCACATTACCCCACCCTGACCATCCACAGATTAGAGTTACAACATCTCATTTTTTGTCTGGGCTCTCCCCAACCCCAGGGCATGAACATTTGAGTTCACTGCCTTCCCCCACTTATCTAGTTATTTCAGTTCCTACTTCCTTTCTCTCTGCACCTAACCTAGACTCCTCTCCTACCTCCTGCAGTCCTTCCCCACCCCCCCCCACCTATCCTCTCCCACCCTCACCACCCCCCCTTCCCCCTTTTGTTCAAACATCTCTCATGTTCCCTCACACCTTGATGAAGGGCTCCAGTCCGAAATGTTGGTGATGTATCTTCACATTTGCTTTCTAAAGGCACTGTTTGACCTGCTGAGTTTCTCCAGCATTTGTGTATTTTTTCATTTAACTATGGTGACAACAGAATCCTGTGTGTTCACAACCAAATTAAATTAAATCTCTCCTGCCTCCACATGATGCATGTCTCCACATTCTGTGTGATTCATGTGTCTATGTCTTTCTTTGGCTTGGCTTCGCAGACGAAGATTTATGGAGGGGTATGTCCATGTCTGCTGCAGGCTCGTTGGTGACTGACAAGTCCGATGTGGGACAGGCAGGCATGGTTGCAGCAGTTGCAAGGGAAAATTGGTTGGTTGGGGTTGGGTGTTGGGTTTTTCCTCCTTTGTCTTTTGTCCGTGAGGTGGGCTTCAAAGGAGGTTGCTGCCCGCCGAACTGTGAGGCACCAAGATGCACGGTTGGAGGCAGTGGTCAATGTGGCAGGCACCAAGAGATTTCTTTAAGCAGTCCTTGTACCTCTTCTTTGGTGTCTCGGTGGCCAGTGGAGAGCTCGCCATAGAACACGATCTTGGGAAGGCGATGGTCCTCCATTCTGGAAACGTGACCCACCCAGCGCAGTTGGGTCTTCAGCAGCATGGATTCGATGCTTGCGGACTCTGCCAGCTCGAGTACTTTGATGTTGGTGATGAACTCATTCCAATGAATGTTGAGGATGGAGGGGAGACAGCGCTGATGGAAGCGTTCTAGGAGCCGTAGGTGATGCCGGTAGAGGACCCATGATTCGGAGCCGAACAGGAGCGTGGGTATGACAATGGCTCTGTACACGCTGATCTTTGTGTGTTTCTTCAGGTGGTTGTTTTTCCAGACTCTTTTGTGTAGTCTTCCAAAGGCGCTATTTGCCTTGGCGAGTCTGTTTGTCTATCTCTTTGTCGATCCTTGCATCTGATGAAATGGTGCAGCCGAGGTAGGTAAACTGGTTGACCGTTTTGAGTTTTGTGTGCCCGATGGAGATGTGGGGGGCTGATGGTCATGGTGGGGAGCTGGCTGATGGAGGACCTCAGTTTTCTTGAGGCTGACTTCCAGGCCAAACATTTTGGCAGTTTCCGCAAAACAGGACGTCATGCGCTGGAGAGCTGGCTCTGAATGGGCAACTAAAGCGGCATCGTCTGCAAAGAGTAGTTCACGGACAAGTTGTCTTGTGCCTTGGTGTGAGCTTGCAGGCGCCTCAGATTGAAGAGACTGCCATCCGTGCAGTACCGGATGTAAACAACGTCTTAATTGTTGAGGTCTTTCATGGCTTGGTTCAGCATCATGCTGAAGAAAGTGTCTTAATTCCACCACTATCTCTAGAAGCCCATTCCAGGCTCCCACCACTCTCTTGCCCTGTGCATCATTAAACTTTCCCCCTTTTACCTTAAATGAAGGTCCTATAGTTCTTGACATGTTTACCCTGGAAGATAAGGTTCTGACTATCTGCATTATTTATGCCTCTCATCATTTTATAAACCTCAATCAGGTCTCATGTCAGCTTCCCATGCTCTAGAGAAGGCAACACAACTTTGTTGAACCTCTCCATGTAGATCAAATCTTCTAATCCAGGCAACATTCTGGTAGATCTCTTCCATACCCTTTCCTTTGTGGATTTCACGTCACACTTACAGCCCTCTATGTAGTGTCTCCATCAAAATGTTGGATGCTCACATCACATTACAAAAGACAGCACTTTTCAGCTAAAGTGTTATCTGTTTTTTGATCCATGTCATTTGGATGTAGTTTATAAAACTTAGCCTTTGAGATTTCAAGGCTAATAAAGCATAGTAAAAAAATATCTCCAACAATTTATTATTGTGACAAGTATGGAAGAGGAGGCTGTGATCAATAGGGTGTCATTAGGATCAACTAATGTGGTTGCTCCCCTGGACCACTCAGGGCATCATGAAAACCATTGTAGAATGAATAAAAGCTCTCACAACTGGAGGGAGAATGTAATGCGTGTCGAAAGAACCAAAGACTGTTGATCCAAACCAAGGCTTTTATTAACTGAAAGACTGGAGCATATCACAAGTAGGTCGACCAGTCCAGAATGACCTGGTCTGGCTAGGAGCAATCCTTTAAGACCTGCTGGTAGGTGTGGCTACACTCTCAGCCAATCCCAGTCATCCTACACTACCATCTGTACATATACACATTGGAGATAGAATCTGTACTATCACAGAGAATAAACCATTTTATAAGCTTGCAACTATGGGTAGGGTTTCACAGTAGTCTTCAGGGTTATATATGAGCAGATGGGGGTGGAGCCAGGAGGCGGGGCCAGCCATCAACACAACACACTGCCAGTGAATCCCAGTTCACTGCATTCACCCCTTCCTGTAGAATTTAGACAAAGAATGAAGACAAAGAACATGGATTCAGGAAAAAAATGTTGAAAAATATATAGTTATTTAAAAATTTACAGATTTAAATGGTCTGGAGATCCTGGTGGAGTGCCTTAGCACTGGGGGGCCTTGGACTCCTTGGGTCTTCTGGTCCCCTTGTGAGGGACAAGTGGTGGGCTGGGTCTCTGGTTCAAAGGTGGAGGGGGATGCATTTTCCTCTTGAACTGGATCCACAGAGGCCCTGACTGGGGGTGGCGAGAAAGGCACTTGCAGGGCACTTGAGGCAACGGATCCTCTGTTCCGGCGGGTGCCAGGTCCCTGATAGAGACGGTGTCCTCCCTGCCATCCAGGTACTCCACATAGGCATACGTGGGATTGGCGTGGAGCAGTTTCGCCCTTTTCAACAGGGGGTCGGTCTTGCTTCTCCTCACATGCTTCCTGAGGACTGGACCAGGAGTGGTGAGCAAGGTTGGTAGTTCCCAATGCCGACCTTCTTTCAAAATTGAATAGGAGCTCGTGAGGAGTAGCTTTGGTCATGTTACATAGTAGCGATAGAATGGAATGGAGCGCCATAGGGAGGACTTCCTGCTAGCGTGAATCTGAATTCAGGACCAATTTGACAGCCTTCCAGACCGTGGCGTTCTCCTTTCAACCTGCCCATTCCCCGGGTGTTGAAGCTAGTAGTCCTGCTGGACATGATGTGCCTCACCAGCAGGTACTGATGTAGCTCATCACTCATGAAGGATGAGCCCCAATCGCTATGAATATAACTGGGATACCCGAACAGGGTGAAAATGGAGTCTAGGGCCTTTATGACTGACAAAGTGGACGTATCTGGACATGGAATGGTGAACAGGAAGCGGGAGTACTCGTCAATGATAGAGAGGTAGAAGGTGCTCCCGTTTGTGAAGGGGAGAGGTCCCCTAAAATAGACACTGAGCCATTCGAAGGGCCTGGATGACTTAATCTTGTGCGTCTATGTGGGGCGGTAGAAGTGTGGCTTGCACTCTGCACAGACCTGGTCATTTCCTTGATGTCTTCCATGGAGTAGGGAAGATTGTGCACCTTGACAAAATGAGTCATGCGGATGACCCCTGGATGACAGAGCTCATTATGCATAGTCTGCGGTTGGCTGGTGTGTGCAGAGACACAGCTTCCTCTGGATAAGGCATCTGGAAGGTCATTAAGGGCTCCTGGCCGATTGGCAATGTCATAATTGGAGGTGGAGAGCTTGATCCTCCACCTAGCAATCTGGTCATTTTTGATTTTTCCCCTCTTGACATTATTGAACGTGAATGTGACCAAGCGCTGGTCAATGAGGAGTGTAAATTTCATACCAGCCAGGTAGTGTCTCCACTGCCTCATGGCTACTACAATGGCTTGAGCCTCCCACTCCACAGATGGATTCTGGAGCTCGTGGCCTTGTAAAAATAAAAAAAATTTAAAAAAAGCCACCGGCCTGCCCGCCTGGTTGAGGGTAGTGACCAGGGCTATATCTGAAGCGTCGCTTTCCACTTGGAAAGGTACATTCTCATCCACCACATGCATGGTGGCTTTCCCAATGTGGTTCTGAAGGTAGTTAAAAGTCATTTGGGCTTCAGTCGAGAAGGGGAAATTAGTGACTTTTGAGAGAGGGGAAACCTTATCAGTGTATTGAGGGATTCACTTGGTGTAATATGAGAAAAATCCCAGGCATCTCCTCAAAGCATTTGTGGTCCTGGGAATGGGGATTTGGGCCACTGATGCCATTCTCCACCACATAGCCAAGGATAGCCAGACGTTTAGTTCTGAACATGCACTTGTCAGAACAGAGTTAAAAGTGAGGTTCAGGACTTTCACTGTATGGAAAAAAAAACTCTGGAGGTTGGTGTCATGGTTTTACAAGGTGTCTCCACAGATGGTGACATTAATTTTGTTTTTTCAATTTTTTATTTTTCACACCATAAATCACATTAACCATGATACACACTTTTTCCTTTTCACACATATACAGTGCCATTTTCTCCCCCCCCTCCCATCCCACCCTCCCTACCTCCCCCCTCCCATCCATTTAAAGTACAAAATCTAGGATACATTAAACCAGTCAAACAATGTTGTCATTCAATAAAAATACACAAGAAATTCCACTGAGTCCATTCTTTTCATTTCCTTTTCCTTCCGTTAATTTAGGTAGTGATTATCCTCGGTAGGTTTTGTGTTTCATGTAAGGCTCCCATATTTGTTCGAATATTTCAATATTATTTCTTAAACTATATGTTATTTTTTCTAATGGAATACATTTATTCATCTCTATATACCATTGCTGTGTTTTCAAATTATCTTCCAATTTCCAGGCTGACATAATACATTTTTTTGCTACGGCTAGAGCTATCTTAACAAATCTTTTTTGTGCATCCTCCAAATCAATTCCAAATTCTTTGTTTTTTATGTTACTTAGGAGGAAGATCTCTGGATTCTTTGGTATATTGTTTTCTGTTATTTTATTTAATATCTGATTTAGATCTTCCCAAAATTTTTCTACTTTCTCACATGTCCAGATTGCATGAATTGTTGTTCCCATTTCTTTTTTACATCGAAAACATCTATCAGATACTGTTGGGTCCCATTTATTTAACTTTTGAGGTGTAATGTATAGCCTGTGTATCCAGTTATATTGTATCATACATAACCTCGTATTTATTGTATTTCTCGTCGTTCCAGAACATAACTTCTCCCATGTTTCCTTTTTTATCTTTATATTTAAATCTTGTTCCCATTTTTGTTTAGTTTTACCATTTGTTTCCTCATTCTCCTTTTCTTGCAGTTTAATATACATATTTGTTATAAATCTTTTGATTATAATTGTATCTGTAATCACATATTCAAAGTTACTTCCCTCCGGCAAACTCAAACTGCTTCCTAATATATCCTTCAAGTAGGATCTCAATTGGTAATATGCCAGCACTGTATCTCCAGTTATATTGTATTTATCTTTCATTTGTTCAAAGGATAATAATCTATTTCCTGAAAAACAATTTTCTATTCTTTTAATCCCTTTTTTCTCCCATTCTCTAAAGGAAAGGTTATCTATTGTAAAAGGGAGTAACTTGTTTTGCGTCAATATTAGTTTTGGTAATTGATAATTTGTTTTATTTCTTTCTACATGAATCTTCTTCCAAATATTGAGGAGATGATGTAATACTGGAGAACTTCTATGTTGTACCAATTTTTCATCCCATTTATATAATATGTGTTCAGGTATCTTTTCCCCTATTTTATCTAATTCTAATCTGGTCCAATCTGGCTTTTCCCTTGTTTGATAAAAATCTGATAGGTATCTTAATTGTGCGGCTCTATAATAATTTTTAAAGTTTGGCAGTTGTAAGCCTCCTTGTTTATACCTTTCTGTTAATTTATCTAGTGCTATCCTCGGTTTCCCCCCTTTCCATAAAAATTTCCTTATTATTTTCTTTAACTCCTTGAAGAATTTCTCTGTCAGTTGTATTGGCAATGCCTGAAATAGGTATAATATCCTTGGAAAAATGTTCATTTTAATACAGTTTATCCTTCCTATTAGTGTTAGTGGTAAATCTTTCCAATGCTCTAAATCGTCCTGTAATTTTTTCATTAGTGGATAATAATTGAGTTTATATAGTTGGCCGAGATTTTTATTTATTTGTACACCTAGGTATCTTATTGCTTGCATTTGCCATCTAAATGGTGATTCCTTCTTAAATTTTGAGAAATCCGCATTATTCATAGGCATTGCTTCACTTTTATTTACGTTGATCTTGTAACCCGACACTTCTCCATATTCCTTCAATTTCTTATATAATTCTTTTATTGATAGTTCTGGTTCTGTTAAGTATACTATAACATCATCCGCAAATAAACTGATTTTATATTACTTGTCTTTTATTTTTATCCCTTTTATATTATTTTCTGTTCTTATCAATTCTGCTAGTGGTTCTATAGCTAACGCGAACAATAAAGGTGATCGTGGGCATCCCTGCCGTGTTGACCTGCTTAAGTTAAATTGCTTTGATACATGTCCATTTACTGTCACTTTCACTAATGGTCCCTTATATAATGCTTTAATCCAATTAATATACTTCTCCGGTAAACTGAATTTTTGCAATACTTTGAACAAATAATTCCATTCTACTCTGTCAAAGGCCTTCTCTGCGTCTAAAGCAACTGCTACTGTTGGCGCTTTATTCCCCTCTACTGCAGTTAATAAATTTAATTCAGTTAATAAATTTACAAATATTGTCTGTTGTGCGTCTTTTTTTGATAAATCCAGTTTGGTCTAGATTTACCATTTTCGGTACATACTCTGCTAATCTGTTTGCTAATAGTTTAGCTATTATCTTATAATCTGTGTTAAGTAAAGATATTGGTCTATATGACGCTGGTGTGAGTGGATCTTTCCCTTGCTTTAGTATTACTGTAATTATTGCTGTTTTACATGAATCTGGTAAGCTTTGTGTTTTATCAATCTGGTTGATTACTTCCAGGAGGGGGGGAATTAATAAGTCTTTAAATGTTTTATAGAATTCTATTGGGAATCCATCCTCTCCTGGTGTCTTATTATTTGGTAATTTTTTTATTATCTCTTGTATTTCTACTATTCCAAATGGCTCTGTTAATTTATTTTGTTCCTCTATTTGTAGTTTTGGTAGTTCAATTTTAGTTAGAAATTCATCTATTTTCCCTTCTTTCCCTTCGTTTTCAGTTTGGTATAATTGTTCATAGAATTCTCTAAAGTTTTCCTTAATTTCTTTTGGATTATATGTAATTTGTTTGTCTTTTTTCCTTGATGCCAATACCATTTTCTTAGTTTGTTCTGTCTTAAGCTGCCATGCTAGGATTTTGTGCGTTTTTTCACCTAGTTCATCATATTTCTGTTTTGTCTTCATTATATTCTTCTCCACCTTATATGTTTGTAGTGTTTCATATTTTATTTTTTTAACCGCCAATTCTCTTCTTTTAGTTGTATCTTCCTTCATTGCTAATTCTTTTTCTATATTTACTATTTCCCTTTCCAACTGCTGTTTCCTGATTATAGTCCTTTTTAATCTTGGTTACATAACTTATTATTTGCCCTCTAATGAATGCTTTCATTGCATCCCATAGTATAAACTTATCTTTCACTGATTTCGTATTTATTTCAAAATACATTTTAATTTGTCTTTCAATAAATTCTCTAAAATCCTGCCTTTTAAGTAACATGGGGTTTAATCTCCATCTATACATTCTTGGAGGGATGTCCTCTAACTTTATTGTCAATATTAAGGGTGAATGGTCCGATAGTATTCTAGCTTTATATTCTGTTTTTCTTACTCTATCTTGCATACGAGCTGATAACAAAAATAGGTCTATTCTTGAGTATGTTTTATGTCTAGCCGAGTAATATGAATATTCCTTTTCCTTTGGGTGTTGTTTCCTCCATATATCCAAAAGTTGCATTTCTTCCATCGATTTAATTATAAATTTGGTTACTTTGTTCTTTCTGTTAATTTTTTTCCCAGTTTTATCCATATTTGAATCCAAATTCAGGATGAAATCCCCTCCTATTAATATGTTCCCTTGCGTATCTGCTATCTTCAAAAAGATGTCTTGCATAAACTTTTGATCTTCTTCGTTAGGTGAATATACATTGAGTAGATTCCAAAACTCCAAATATATCTGACATTTTATCATTACATATCTCCCTGCTGGATCTATTATTTCCTCTTCTATTTTAAATGGCACATTTTTACTAATTAATATAGCTACTCCTCTTGCTTTTGAATTATACGATGCTGCTGTTACGTGTCCTACCCAATCTCTCTTTAATTTCTTGTGCTCCAATTCAGTTAAATGTGTTTCTTGCACAAATGCTATATCAATTTTTTATTTTTTCAGTAAATTTAGCAGTTTCTTCCTTTGAATTTGGTTATGTATTCCATTAATATTTAAAGTCATATAGTTCAACGTAGCCATTTTATACTTTGTTTATCTTCCCTTTCCGTTTCTCCATCATTACCTTTCATTCTTATCCATTTCTGTTTTCTTGTTTTGAACCCTTTATAAGACAACATTCCTAAAACATCAAACATTTTCCTTATTCTCCTATTTAAAACTTCTTTAGCCCCAATCTCCCCTTCCCCTCCTGAGTTGTCCTTTATCCCTTGTCGGACAACCACATCTCCCCTCTCCATTTGGATTTGCGAATTCACTCGCAAGCGTCAGCTGATTTTGCAGTGACTGTAACTCTTCCCCACCCAGCCCCCCCCAGAAAAAATTTCACTTTTCATATGTAACAAAGTTCGCTCTTTTAATTCCCTCCTTATTCCCTCTATTCCATTTCCTTCCCTTATTAATTCTTGTCTATATTCCCTATATTTTCCTCTAAATACGGATACATTCATGTATGCACACTATACATATACACACATATACCTCTTTACCCACATACATATAAATCATGGCCATTTTTACTCTTATTACATGTCTTCATCTCTCTGCTTGTTTTGTAGTTGTTCTGCAAATTTCCTTGCTTCCTCTGGATCCGAGAATAGCTTTTTCCCATAAGATCGTTTTCGCTGTATTGAACTCCTTCCTCTTCTTCAGGAGTTCAAAACTTATGTGTCTTTTTAGTTCGCAGTCTTTTGTACTCTCGTTACACGTCTTCATCTCTCAGTCTATTTTGTAATTGTTCTGCAAATTTTCGTGCTTCCTCTGGATCCGAGAATAGTCTGTTTTGCTGTCCTGGAATAAATATTTTCAATACCGCTGGATGCTTTAGTATAAATTTATACCCTTTCTTCCATAAAATCGCCTTTGCTGTATTGAGCTCCTTTCTCTTCTTCAGGAGTTCAAAACTTATATCTGGATAAATGAAGATTTTTCACCCTTTGTACTCCAGTGGCTTGTTGTCCTCTCTTACTTTCTCCATTGTTTTCTCCAGTACCTTTTCTCTTGTAGTATATCTTAGGAATTTTACTAAAAGAGATCTTGGCTTTTGTTGTGGTTGTGGTTTAAAGGCCAATGCTCTATGTGCCCTTTCTATTTCCATTTCTTGCTGTAGTTCTGGACATCCTAGGATCCTGGGGATCCAATCTTTTATAAACTCTCTCATATTCTTGCCTTCTTCATCTTCCTTAAGGCCCACTATCTTTATGTTATTTCTTCTGTTATAATTTTCCATTATATCTATTTTCTGAGCTAACAGCTCTTGTGTCTCTTTAACTTTTTTATTAGATTCTTCTAATTTCTTTTTTAAGTCCTCTACCTCCATTTCTACTGCTGCTTCTCGTTCTTCCACCTTGTCCATTCTTTTTCCCATTTCTGTTAAGGTCATATCTATTTCATTCACTTTCTCTTCTGTATTGTTTATTCTTCTTCTTAAATCATTAAATTCTTGTGCTTGCCATTCTTTAAATGAATCCATGTATTCTTTAATAAGAGAAAGTATATCCTTTGTCTTGCCTTTTCCTTCTTCTATTTCACTGTACTCTTCCTCTTCCTCTTCTTCTTCCTCTGGGTTGGCCATCTGTTGTTTCTTTGTTGCCCTTTTCTTCTCTTCTTTCTTGTTTTCGTTGTCTTCTGTGTTCTCCTCTTGCTGCAGGTGTTCTGCAGCTGTCGTTGCCGGCTGTGGAGATCGACTTCCCAGCTGGTCACCCCTCCCGTCGGTGTGTTTTTTTGCATGCGCAGTTGCGCACTTTTACTCGGCTCAGCGAGCCATTTTTGTAGTCCACTTTCTACTGACCTGAGGGAGCGGGTTTCCCTCTCCACTGCGGGCCTCTTCGAACAGGTAAGGCCTTGTCCTTCTTCCGTTGTCTTCTCTTCCTCTCTTCTTACCGTTGGTTTTGATTTTTCTTTTTTTGTCGCCATCTTCTTTCCACCTTTATACTCACTTTATTTTAATTTTAATTTTTGTGCCTTTGTGTTTTCCTTTATTTTTTCCGACTTTTCTGGAGAGGGCTGGAGTTCACCGTCCGGCCACTACTCCATCACGTGACTCCTAGATGGTGACATTAATGAGGTAGCCTTCAGCCCATACTTGTTCACCATTCTGTCCATCTGCCTCTGAAAGATAGAAACCCTGTTAGTGATACCAAAAGGGGACTCTCTGGAATTGACAGAGACGACTGTTTGCTTCAAATGCTGTATATGGACAGTCCTCTGAACTGATTGGCTGCTGGTGATAAGCAGCTTTCAGGTCATTGGTCGAATAGACCTGATACTGCACAATATCATTCACCATGTCCGAATTTCGAAGGAGGCGGTATGCGTCCAGGAGTGGGTACTGATTAATAGTTTGGCTATAGTCAATTACTAGCCTGGACTTGTTTTCCCCTTTTACCACTACCACTTGCACTCTCCATGGGTTGGTGCTAGATTCGATGATACCTTCGTCGAGCAGATGTTGTGTCTCAGACTTTATAAAGTCTTGGTCTGCTGTACTGTATCTCCTGCTCTTGGTAGCAATAGGTTTGCAGTCTGAGGACAGATTCTGGAAGAGAGGTTGGGGGGGGGGGGGGAGGGGAGATCTATATTCAGTGTGGAGAGATTGCATGTGGGTTCTGATTTTAGGAACTCTCCATTCTGAACCATTACAGGGCGAGGGCACCAGAATACTCCAAGGTCACAGTTTTAAGGTGACACAGGAAGTTCAGACCCAGCAACACTGGAGCATACATTTCATCAAGTATATACAAGAGAAAGATGTACTATACAATGTTAAATACACGTAGAATGCAAATGAGATGCAAGGAATATGTGTAATTGGAAGGATACATCTTTAGGTTGTATTTTTGCACAGTCAGTGAGTCTATGAAGCTTTCAGTCATTTAGTGGAACATTTGTTTACCTTCACAGTCACTGTGGAGTTGCTGAGCTGGTGAGGTCTGACCTGATCTAGGAGACTCTATACTCCTCACTCGAGTGGCCCCCACTGTCCAGGGTTGCCCTACGTGGGTAAGATAGCATTGACCTTGTGTTGTGGCAAGATGGCCGCCCTCCTCCAATGATGATGGCGGCTATTTTGAATTTGGGTCATGGAAAGATGACCACCGAGCCTTTCTTGCACCATTTCCTCACTGCCACCCTCCATTGGCGTGTAGCACAGTAAGTGAGTTTGGGTGAATTTGTGGCAAAATGGCCACCGAGCCTTTCTTGCACCATTTCCTCACTGCCACCCTCCATTGGTGTGTAGCACAGTAAGCGACACGCTTACTGTGGAGTTTGGGTGAATTTGGGGCAGACGGCTTGAGGCTGGAATCTGATCCAGGAGTGGTGCAAGCTGCAGACTTCACCCGGCTTCCCTTCAAGCGGCAAACCCTCGCCCAATGTCCTTTCTTGCCACAGCTGGAACACACATAGTCTTTAGCCAGGCAACGAGATCGGGGATGCTGGCTCTTGCCGCAGAGAAAGCACTTCCTACCACGGGAAGTGGCACCCGTTAGGGCTGGAGTAACGGGAGCAGCCGGTCCTTGGAAGGGTCACCTGGGTGAGCGGGCTCGTTGGCTTCGAGGTCGTCTTTCTCGAGCTTGGCCTGTTCCAATGATTTGGCCAGTTCAATGTGGCTAGCCAGGTCCTTCTTTCCCAACTCGAGTAGTCGCTGCCTCATACTTCAAGCGGATCCCCACGACTAGAGTGTCCCGGATCTGTTCTTCCTCACGAACGCGGCCCGTAGCCACTTCATATCTGTACTTGACAAGCGACCACAGATCCAGCAGGTAGTCATCGATAGACTCTCCAGGCTGCTGGTGACGTAGAGTGAGTCGGTGCTTCTCTACAACCTCGTTTTGTGACTTCATGTACCTAGCCTTCAATGCTTCGATGGCAGCGTCATATGTAGTGCAGTCCCTGATGACTGCGTACCATTTCGTTCCTACCCTTGAAATGAATGCAAACCTCCTGAATTCATCAGTGTGGAAGACGTCTCTGGTTGTGTTCAGGGAGGCCCGGAAGCTATCTAGCCAGTACGTGAACTCCTCAGCCACGTCGAGGGACAGAAGGCCCATAAGCAGCGTACATGGCTTGAGTAGTGCTTCCATCTATTATTCCCCAGTGGCCACCACTTATATTGTAAATTACTGTGATTTTGGGGGTGGGGGGGCTTAGCCATGTGAAGGACTTAGACAGATGTGTTTTGATTGAGCTCTCCATGAAGAGTACGAAATAGTCAAAACTTGAAAATCAAGATTTTCATAATCAAAAATGGATAAAGTTGGTATGAAGAAGCCAAGGCAACTGAAAACAAAGACTGAAGAAGCTCCTATTCAACCGGGACCATCAGGTGAAAGACCAAAAGGGAGCGGTGCAAAAACGGCGATGAGACCAGCAGAACCATTTAAAACTGTGGAGTTGGGACAAGAATTGAGCATGGCCTTAATATCTCCTAATAAAAACAACATTGGATGAATTGGAAGTTCAGCTTTTAATACTTCCAAAAATAATTTAACTTGTATCTAAAAAGTCTTAACTTTAGAACAAATCCAAGTTGAATGGAAAAAAAGCACCTATCTCTTCACTACATCTAAAATATAAATCTGAAGAAACTAAATTAAATCTCTTTTTTTTGTGGGGGGGCTAAGTATAATTGATGTAAAAAATTATATTGTACTAATCTATATCTTACTCTTATAACCTTAGTCAGATTGTCTTTACATAAATTCTTCCAAACATTATCATCTATCTTCCTATTCAAATCAGTTTCTCATTTTAATCTTGCTTTAACATTAAGATTGACTATGTATCAAATTGAATTTTTACATTTAGCTTTGGCTGTATCTAAAAAAAACGTTTGGCTATTACATGAAAATCTGATCTAGTTTTAGGAATGCAAAAATGGCATACTGAAATTAAATCTTGTATCCTTCTTGAAAAGATAATGTATAATTTGAGGGGTAAATGTCACTTTTTTGCAAAAGTATGGAGCCCATATTTTAAAAATCTTGGTTTGAAGATTTGAACTCTCCGGTCCTTGTGGCGTCTTGGTTTACACAGCCGAATAGTTGAATATATAGATATATAATTAATGATCCTCTTTCTTCTTTCTTTCCTTAGTGGGTAGATAGAGGGGGAAGAGGGTGGGTATTAGTGGAGAGGGAGGCTGGGGGGGGGGTCGGGTTTGTTATTATCCATATATTTTCAGTAAATGAATTTATTATAATTGATGTTATTATGGGTTTTTTAAAATTTAATATTCAAAAAAGGATTGAGCATCATCCTATGTGTATTAAATAAAATGGAGAATTTTAGTAACAGATACTTGTGTTGAAATGGTGATGAGAGATATGATGGAGAAAATTACCAAAATAAAAGATTGTTGAAGACCTGATGGAGAGAATGGGTCAAGCAGAGATTGAACTAATGAAAACTTATGAAAAACTTGAGGCTTTGGAATAAAAAGTCGAAGGATGGGAGTTGGATAAACAAGGATTGCTGGACAAAATTTACCATATGGAGAACTTTAGTTGATGGAATATTGTCCGAATTATTGGACTAAAAGAAGGAATCAAAAGAAAAGACCAGGTGAATTTTTTTTTCAAAAATGGATCACACAAGTGATGGGAGAAGACAAATTTGGAGAAAAACTACATATCGAGAGAGCTCAACGAACACTCAAACCCATAAGATCCAGTGATCATAGGCCAAGACCAGTTCTGGTGATACTTTTAAGCTATCAAGAATAGCAGATAATTCTGGGAGCACCATATGATTTCTCTAAGCAGAATAATGGCCTGCCTGAGGTTGATCTTGAAATTGTACAATTTTCTTCAAGACTTTAGCCCGACCTTGATTAAACAAAGAAAAAAATTTGAAGGTGTGAAAAGACATTTACATGCTAAAAACTTGAAATATTCAATAATATATCCTGCGACTTTGAGGGTTAAAGTAGCGGAAAGGAACCAGAGGTTTTTCAAGACCAAGAATGAGGTGTAAGACTTTCTGCAAAGTTTGTGCATTAAAAAAAAAAAAAAAAAAAAAAAAAAAAAAAGTTGTCAAGGAAGAAGATTGGAAAATATTTATAATGGAAGTAAGTAAAAGTTGTATTTTTAAAATTTTTGTTAAACCATCTTGTATTTATTGTTTAAAAGTAAAGTGTATACAAATGCTCACGGAGAGCTCAGTAAAAGAAAGAAAAATCTCAGAAGAGTGATAACAGGGTGGAGATTCCACTCTAAGGGGGAGAATGGTGCCTAGAAAGGAGTAACTAAAAAAAGATGGCGCTAAAGGGAGGGGTTCTTCTTCCTCGAGAGATTCCGCGGGCATTATTCGCCAGCTTTGTATAAGTCACTGTTGGGGCAAGGACATTGTGTGTTTTTTTTTTGAAGGGAAAGGATTGTTTTATTATTTAAAGAGTCAGAGATTTTACTGTTTTTTAAAAATTGTTTAAACAAAGAATATGGATAGAACATTAAAATTTATTAGTTTTAATGTTAATGAGATTAACGGGTCAGTGAAGAAAAAATGGGTCTTGGCATACCTAAAAAAATTAAAGGCAGATATTATAGTGGCCCGTGCACAGAGATGCGAACTTGACTGCAAAATGGCCGACAAATGTGGCAACCACACAAACTTGGGGGTGGCACTGGCTGTCATCTCAGGTGACCTCCACACAATGGGAAGACGAGGAACTCTGGCCAACTTGAGGTCGGTGCTCCGATGATGCCAGGGGCCCATATAAAAAGGGCTGCCAGTGCAATAAATTGGACTTCAACTTCAACTCCTCATGTGTGTCCTCCTTCCAAACTCGTCATAGCGCATATGCTACATTGGTGACCCCGTCAAGTGTAACCGGCAGTTGGACCTGAAGGTGACGGATCAAGCGGAGCCAGAAACCATTCACAAATTCTCTCTCAGCTTCTGATGTTCTGGGTATCACGGCCGCACATGTAGTTTGAGCTGTCCGAGGTTCAGTCCCAGCTTTGCTACATCCCCAACGACACCTGCTACTTCTACGTCGTGAGTACTGTTGATCAGGACACAACGGCAAGGGTCATAGATTTCCTACGACAGCCTCCAGAGCAAGGCAAATACATGGCCCTCAAAGAGCAACTAACCTGCACTTTTGGGCTTTCCCAGTATGAGCTGCATATGGGCGGACTGGTGGACAGGGCCCTGACAACCCAAATGAGTGAGATGCTCACATTAACCAATAGCCACAAGCCTTGCCTGCTCTTTGAGCAGATCTTTCTGAAGCAACTGCCCAAAGATATATAGCTCTTGCTCACAAATAAAGACTTCGTCGCCCTAGTGGTCGTAGATCACAACAGCAGGCCCCATAACCAACCCCCTGCAGGCCTCGACATCCGCAGTGGCAAGCAGGGCCCAACACTTTTTTAATTTTTAAATTTATTTTTCACACTGTGAACCATATCAATCAAAATACTTACAAACATTTCCCTCTTAAATATACACAGTGGCATTTTCTCCCCTTTTTTCCCCCCTACCTTCCCTCCCCCCCTTCCCAACCCCCTCCAAACCCATTAAACATTCAACATATACAATACAATAAAACCATTAAACAATGTCATCACACAATGAAAGTATACAAGAAAAATGTGTCATCTACTTTTACACACTGGATCAAGTCATTTTGTCTTCTTATCATTTTAGGGGGTGGAGGTCCGAGGCAAGCCTTCTCTGTTATGTTCCATGTACGGCTCCCACATTTGTTCAAATAATGTGACTTTATTTTTTTAATTATATGTTATTTTTTCCAATGGAATACATTTATTCATTTTTATGTACCATTGCTGTACTCTCAGGCTCTCTTCTGATTTCCAAGTTGACATTATACATTATTTTGCTACAGCTAAGGCTATCATAATAAATTGTTTTTGTGCTTCAAAGCAGGGCCCAACTCCTGCATTTGAACTTTTGGGACCCGCACCATTCCCCTTCATTTCAGCAACAGCCATTTTACATGAACCTTTACCCTCGTGGCAGTGGCGCAACCGCTCTTGGGGACCAACTTCTTTCAGGCCCACTGCTTGTTAGTTGACCGCAAGGGATGGCACTTGGTTCATGCTAGAATCTTTCATACTCTGCCTCTGGGGGAAGCCAAACTACCAGCCCACCCCAACCTGGACTCTATAACACTCTTGGACAATGAATTTGTCCGCATCCTGGCGGAGTTCCCCTCGATAGTAGCGCCACCGTTCTGCATGACCCACCCAAAGCATGGTGCAAGGCACCAAGTTCTGACTGAGGGCTCCCCCCCCCCACTCCCCCCGGCTGCAGGCCAGACCACACTGACTCCCTCTTGAAAAGTTCAGCCTGTGAAGGATGAGTTCAAAAAGATGGAGGAGCTGGGGATTGTGCGGCACTCCAATCGTTCCTGGGCCTCTCCCCTTCACATGGGGCCCAAATCAGCAGAGAGTTGGAGACCACGAGGTGGCTACCGCCACCTCAATGAGGCCACCATGCCTGACAGATATTCTGTGCCTCACATCTAAGACTTTGCCACCAACTGCGCGGGGCACATGTTATCTCCAAGGTGGACTCATCTGGGTGTACCACCAAATCCCAGTTTACCCCCAGAACACCCTCAAGACTGCAATCATAATCCCCTTTGGCTTGTTTGAAGTTCTCCACGTGCCCTTCGGTGTAAAGAATGTGGCACAAACTTTCCAGCGGCTGATGGATGCAGTGGTCCAGGACCTCCCATTTGCATTCATCTATTTGGACGATATCCTCATCGCCAGCCGCAGCCTTAAAGACCACGCTGCCCACATGAGACAACTGTGCACCCATCTAAGCAAGTTCTGGCTCACCATCAACCCTGCTAAGTGCCAATTCGGTCTGGCCGCCATTGACTTCTTGGGGCACAAGATTTACAGGCACAGGGCCACACCCCTCCCTGAGAAGGATGAGGCAGTCTGTCATTTCGCTAAGCCACACACGGTGAAAGGGCTGCGGGAATTCACCGGTATGATAAACCTTTACAACAGGTTCATACCGGCAGTGGCACACATCATCTTTACACTGATGACCACCGAGGCAAAAGGCATTGCTTGGGAAGAGGAATCCTCCAGAGCATTCCAGAGTGCCAAAGCTGCACTGAACAATGCCACTCTCCTGGTCCACCCCAGTCTGGAGGCACCTACTGCTCTAACTGTCGACACCTTCGACACAGCAGTAGTGGGTGTGCGAGAACAACTCATGAAGGGCCAGTGGCAACCCTTGGCTTTTTTCAGCAGGCACCTTCACCCCCAGAACTCAAATATAGCGCTTTCAACCGGGAGTTGCTAGCACTGTACCAGATGGTAAGGCATTTCTGTTACTTTTTGGAAGACTGGCAATTCAGGGTGTTCACTGACCACAAGCCACCGACTTTCGCCTTCCATAAGGTATCAGACCCATGGTCGGCCCGACAACAGAGATACTTGTCCTATGTATCCGAATTTACCACAGACATTCAACATATTATGGGGTAAAACAATGTGGTAGCCCCGCGATTGAGTCAGTACATGCCCTGTCCTAAGGGGTCGATTACATGGCCCTTGCCAAAGTGCAGCAGGAAGACCCTGAGATTTCCAATTACAGGATAGCTCAGAGTGAAAGACGTTCCAGTTGGCCCAGGTAACCTGACACTGCTGTGTGACGTTTCAACTGGCAGCTCCGCCCCATCATCCTCACTGCATGGATGCATCTGGTTTTTCAGGCTATCCACAACCTGGCGCACCCTGCCATTCACACCACAGTCATAATGGCATGACCTCCGTAAACTGGTCAGCCAGTGGGCCAAAACCTGCATGAACTGTCAGTCCTCCAAAGTGCAGTTTCACACCGGAGTGCCCACTTAGACTTCTGAGCCAGTGTTCAGCCATGTGCACATTGACTTAATGGGGCAAGATACCTCTTGACCATGGTGGACTGCTCCACAAGGTGGCTGGAGGTGGTCCTGCTGGCTGATACCACCACAGAAACTGGACTCTGGGTGACACTGGCTAATTTTCAGGGGACGCAGCTCCACCATACCATGGCATATCACCCGCAGGCCAATGAATTGGTGGAGCGCTTCCACAACTATCTCAAGGCAGCCTTGATGGCCCAGCTCAAGGGTCCCAACTGGGTGGACGAATTCCCTTGGGTCCTGCTGGGAATCTGTACAGCACTGAAGGAGGACTTCAATGCCTTAGAAGTGGAGATGGTATATGGCACACTTTAATCATCCCCAGGGAGTACATGGCTCCTGATAAACACCTGGAAGAACCTGCAGCAAACCTCGAGGGCCTGCAGCGAACGTTGGGGTACTTGGTCCTGCGACAATCTCCACTGCACATCCAGCCCAAATATAGCATCCCAAAGGACCTAAAGACTTGCTGGTATGTGTTTGTGAGAAGGGGTGCACACAAGCCACCATTACAATGACCCTACAAGGTCATTAGAGACAATGGTTCACCTTCGTCCTTGACGTCGGTGGTAAGGAGGAAACCTTTACCATCAACTGCCTGAAACTGGCATATCTGGACTGTAACAAGCCGATCTCAACTCCACCCCCATGATACAGGGGCAGGCCACTGAAGACTAAGGACAATGGCCCAGTTGCTGGTTCTGGGGGGGGGGTGGAGCATCTAGTGGCCCGTGCACGGAGACACAAACTGCCCTGCAAAATGGCCAATGAATGCGTGGGGGTGACACCAGCTATCGTCCCAGGTGACCTCCACACAGCGGGAAGATGGGGAACTCTGGCCAACCTGAGGTCAGCGCTCCAGTGAGGCAGGGGCCCATCTTAGCAGAGCTTCCTGTGCAATAAATCATTTTTTGACTTTGACTCCTCGTGTATGTCTTTTCCTTCCACACTTGTTGTAGTGCGTATGCTACAATATACTCTTTTTATAAGAAACACATCTTACCAAATTGGAACATGCAAAATTAAAAAGAGGTTGGGTGGGGCAAGTAATATCATCTTCATTTGGATCTAAAGCAAGGGATGTAGCAATTTTAATAAATAAAAAGATACCAATAATAGGAGACATTAACTGATCAAGCTGGAAGATTTGTAATGGCATACTGTAAAATTTATGCCCCAAATTATGAAGGGTATCTTTTTAAAAACTGCAGTGGGAAGACAAAATATATTGATTGGAGGAGATTTCAATTTTTATTTAGATTCACTATTGGACAAATCAGAGAGAACAATAACAAGGGCTAAAGCTGCAAAAATGATGCTATCATTTATGAGGAATTTAAATTTAACTAATATATGGAGGGGGCTCAACCCTTTGGAAAGAGACTATCCGTTCTACTCAAGGGTACATGATTCACATACAAGAATTGACTTTTCTTTAATGTCTGTCCAGTTACTAAAAATGGCATGACTTTTATCAGACTACTTGCCATTAACATTAACTATCACAATCATGGAAAAGCAAGAAAGTATGTACATATGGTACCTTAATGCTACATTATTAAAGAGGAAGGATTTTTGTGAATTTATTAAGAGACAAGTAGAAATATTTTGTGAAAACAATTTTTCTTCCACTGAAAACAGTTTTCTAATATGGGATATGCTTAAAGCTTATATGAGGGGACAAATTAATTTGTATACTAAAGATCTTGAGAGAATATGTGAGAGAAGGTCCAGAGAAGAATATAACAAAATTGGTAAAAGAATATCAGATACCAGGAACATGAAAAATATAGAATATTAGAGAACAAAAAGTTATAATATAATACATTACAAACATATAGAATGGAAAAAAATTACATTAAAAACTAAACAAAAATATTATGAACTAGGAGAACAGGCACACAGTGTTAGAGAAGTCATCCAGAATTATAAATACCATTGAAACAGAAGCTAATACTTTAACATATAATTAAAAACATATAATCATATAGTACATTTAGACTACTATATGAAACTGTACCAGTCAAAATTAGAAAATGAAAATGAGATGGAAGAACTTTTAACAAATGTTGAACTTACTAAACTAGAAGAGAGAGAAAGAGATGATTTAGATGCTCCTTTTACAAGGAAAAAAAGATAGAGAAAGCTCTGGGTACTTTAGAGGCTAAAAAGTCCCTGGGGAAATGATGGGTTCTCTCCTGAGTTCTATAGACAATTTAAAGATCTGTTGATGCTTTTATTAATGGGTGTGTTAGACTGGGCAGTGGAGATCCAAACCCTCCTGTAAACTTTTTCAAATGCTCTAATTACAGTGCTACAGAAGAATGGTAGAGAGGCATTAAAAACCTCATCATACAGACCAATATCACTTCTGAATGCAGACTATAAAATTCTAGCAAAGACACTAGCCAACAGACTGGGTGAGTATTTACCAACATTAATATATCCAGATCAGGTGTGATTTGTTAAATGAAAACATTTTTCAAGTAGCCAAAGTAGTTTATTCAAAATAATACATATGGCAAAATCAAGGTTGAATCCAAACATAACTTTTTATTTAGATGCAGAAAAGGCATTTGATCGATTAGAATGGTCTTTCTTATTTAAAACATTAGAAAATTTTGGTGTAGGTAGAAAATTTATAAATTGGATAAAACCCTTTATCATAAGCCACAAGCTAAAATTATAACTAATAACCAGATGTCATCTATTTTTTTCCCTTGAGTAGATCGAGTAGGCAGGGGTGTCCCCTATCACCAGCATTATTCGTCCTAGCTATTGAATCGCTGGTGGAGATTATAAGAAGAGATCGAGATATTAAGGACTTCAAGGTTGGACAGGAAGAACATAAAATTAGTTTATTTACTGATGATGAGCTATTACAGTACAACTACAATTATCCAAAATGATTGGGACCAGGCCCATTTCAGATAAATGGTTTTTTGGAGAAAATATATATTTTTAAAAACAGCCCAGTAGCAACAGCAAATCACTTGTAACAGTGTTTATACAACAACAAACAAAAAGGTAAAGCATTTAAAGCATTAAAATAAAGTTTAATTCTCACTAAAAGTAAATGCTGGCCACAGCCGATCAACGACACTTCCCAACCATGGCCCTGTTCGTGCCAGGACCCTGAGTGTCCTGCTGCTGCCCAGGAGCCTGAGGTCCATTGTGCTGCTGCCGATGCTGGGAGTCCGAGGTCTGCTGCGGTGCTGCTGGCACTGGGAGCCTAAGCACTACTACTGCTGCTGCTGGGATCCCGACATCCCTGGTAAGTTTGACTCTGAAAAAATTTTAGATAACTGAGAATTTTAGAGAATCCGATTTCAGATAATTGGAGTAGTACAGTATATATGTCGGACCCAGCTGAATCATTGATAAGATTACAAATAATATTCAAAAAATATGGAAGCATATTGGGATATAAAATAAATATGGATAAAAGATAATGCCATTGCAGAACTTTGATTATGAAATATACCAAAAAGGTAATAGATTTAAATGGAAGAAGGATGGAATTAAATGCTTAGGAATAATGACAAATAATAATTTACATAATTTCTTTCTTTTTTTTTCTTTTCTTTGGCTTGGCTTCGCGGACAAAGATTTATGGAGGGGGTAAAAGTCCACGTCAGCTGCAGGCTTGATTGTGGCTGACAAGTCCGATGCGGGACAGGCAGACATGGTTGCAGCGGTTGCAAGAGAAAATTGGTTGGTTGGGGTTGGGTGTTGGGTTTTTCCTCCTTTGTCTTTTGTCAGTGAGGTGGGCTCTGCGGTCTTCTTCAGAGGAGGTTGCTGCCCGCCGAACTGTGAGGCGCCAAGATGCACCGTTTGAGGCGATATCAGCCCACTGGCGGTGGTCAATGTGGCAGGCACCAAGAGATTCATTTAGGCAGTCCTTGTACCTCTTCTTTGGTGCACCTCTATCACGGTGGCCAGTGAAGAGCTCGCCAAATAACACGATCTTGGGAAGGCGATGGTCCTCCATTCTGGAGACGTGACCCACCCAGCGCAGCTGGATCTTCAGCAGCGTGGACTCGATGCTGTCAGCCTCTGCCATCTCGAGTACTTCGATGTTGGAGATGAAGTCGCTCCAATGAATTTTGAGGATGGAGCGGAGACAACGCTGGTGGAAGCGTTCTAGGAGCCGTAGGTGATGCCGGTAGAGGACCCATGATTCGGAGCTGAACAGGAGTGTGGGTATGACAACGGCTCTGTATACGCTAATCTTTGTGAGGTTTTTCAGTTGGTTGTTTTTCCAGACTCTTTTGTGTAGTCTTCCAAAGGCGCTATTTGCCTTGGAGAGTCTGTTGTCTATCTCGTTGTCGATCCTTGCATCTGATGAAATGGTGCAGCCGAGATAGGTAAACTGATTGACTGTTTTGAGTTTTGTGTGCCCGATGGAGATGTGGGGGGCTGGTAGTCATGGTGGGGAGCTGGCTGATGGAGGACCTCAGTTTTCTTCAGGCTGACTTCCAGGCCAAACATTTTGGCAGTTTCCGCAAAACAGGACGTCAAGCGCTGAAGAGCTGGCTCTGAATGGGCAACTAAAGCGGCATCGTCTGCAAAGAGTAGTTCACGGACAAGTTTCTCTTGTGTCTTGATGTGAGCTTGCAGGCGCCTCAGATTGAAGAGACTGCCATCCGTGCGGTACCGGATGTAAACAACGTCTTCATTGTTGAGGTCTTTCATGGCTTGGTTCAGCATCATGCTGAAGAAGATTGAAAAGAGGGTTGGTGCGAGAACACAGCCTTGCTTCACGCCATTGTTAATGGAGAAGTGTTCAGAGAGCTCATTGCTGTATCTGACCCGACCTTGTTGGTTTTCGTGCAGTTGGATAATCATGTTGAGGAACTTTGGGGGGCATCCGATGCGCTCTAGTATTTGCCAAAGCCCTTTCCTGCTCACGGTGTTGAAGGCTTTGGTGAGGTCAACAAAGGTGATATAGAGTCCTTTGTTTTGTTCTCTGCACTTTTCTTGGAGCTGTCTGAGGGCAAAGACCATGTCAGTAGTTCCTCTCTTTGCGCGAAAGCCGCACTGTGATTCTGGGAGAATATTCTCGGCGACACTAGGTATTATACTATTTAGGAGAATCCTAGCGAAGATTTTGCCTGCAATGGAGAGCAGCGTGATTCCCCTGTAGTTTGAGCAGTCTGATTTCTCGCCTTTGTTTTTGTACAGGGTGATGATGATGGCATCACGAAGGTCCTGAGGCAGTTTTCCTTGGTCCCAACAAAGCTTGAAAAGCTCATGCAGTTTGACATGCAGAGTTTTGCCGCCAGCCTTCCAGACCTCTGGGGGGATTCCATCCATACCTGCTGCTTTGCCACTTTTCAGTTGTTCAATTGCCTTATATGTCTCATCCTGGGTGAGGACCTCATCCAGCTCTAGCCTTAGGGGCTGTTGAGGGAGCTGGAGCAGGGCGGAATCTTGGACTGAGCGGTTGGCACTGAAAAGAGATTGGAAGTGTTCTGACCATCGGTTGAGGATGGAGATCTTGTCGCTGAGGAGGACTTTTCCGTCTGAGCTGCGCAGCGGGCTTTGGACTTGGGGTGAGGGGCCGTACACAGCCTTTAGAGCCTCGTAGAAACCCCTGAAGTCGCCAATGTCCGTGCTGAGCTGGGTTCGCTTGGCGAGGCTAGTCCACTACTCATTTTGGATCTCCCGGAGTTTGCGCTGAAGATGGCTGCATGCGCGACGGAAGGCTTGTTTCTTCTCTGGACAGGACGGCTTTGTAAGGTGAGCCTGGTGGGCAGCTCGTTTCTTTGCCAGCAGCTCCTGGATTTCCTGGCTGTTATCGTCGAACCAGTCCTTGTTGTTCCTGGAGGAGAAGCCCAGTACCTCTTCAGTGGATTGCAGTATGGTAGTCTTCAGCTGATCCCAGAGGGTTTCAGGGGACTCGTCCGCTGAAACCCTCTGGGATCAGCTGAAGACTCATAATTTCTATACGCTTAATTATACCCCTCTATTAGAAAAAAATAGAAAAAGATTTATGGAAATGGAAAGATTTGCCAATTACATTAGTAGGAAGGGTAAATTGTATAAAAATGAAGGTAATGCCAGGACTACAATATCTCTTTCAATTATTGCCTAGTGTACAAACTAAAAATTTCTTTAAATTATTACATAATTGTATAAGACAATTCCTGTGGAATAACAAAGTACCAAAAATTGCACTGGAAATGTTAACATGGGACTATAAATTGGGAAGACTTAGACTCATGGATTTTACAAAGTATTATCTATCAGCATAAGCAAGATTTCTATCATCTTTCTTTGAAGAAAACAGTCCCCCTTTGTGGATTCAAATGGGACTGAATTCAATAAAAGAGGAGATAATGAAGGACTTTATTTACAAGTGAAATGTTAAGTCAATAACAAAAAAACCCAGATAATCTGATATTAATACACATGATTAGAATTTGGCAAGAAATAAACAAATATATTGGGAAAAAAGCAGGTATATTACTGAGGACACCATTATGTAAAATATACTACTGCCTATGAATTTGGGTAACAAAATATTGAATTCTTGGTGTGACAAATGAATAAGATAAATTGATGATTGTTATATTAAAGGATCTCATGTCTTTTAAATAATTAAGATATAAGTATGGAGTAGCTAATGGAACATTCTTTTGCTTTCTCCAGTTAAGATCATTTTTAAGAGAAAGATGGGGACAAAACTTGGCCCCACCTGAAATTAGTGAGATGGAGCGAACAATTTGGCTGGAGAACACACTGAAATTTATATCTAAAATGTACTTTGCTCTCTAGAATGAAAGTGCCAAACCAGGTTTACAGAGATTGAGAGAGAGGTGGGAGTCAGATTTAGGAGTTGCAATAATGGAAAGACATTGGTCTAATTGGTGTTTGAATAGCATGTTGTCAATTATAAATGCAAGATATGGATTAGTACAATATAATTTTCTATACCAATTATATCTCACACCACAGAAATTACATAAATCAAAATCAGAAATCTCTGAGATGTGTTGTAGATGTGGAATAGAAATAGGAATGTTGATGTTAAGGTGAGGCCTTTTTGGCAGAATATTACTGAGATACTAACAAGGATAATAGGGGTAACCTTCACAAATGACCCAGAGCTTTATCTTTTAGGCAACTTCATTGAAGTAAGTAATAAACTAACTAAATTCTAAATTTTATTTGTTAAAATAGCTTTAGCTGTGGCTAAGAAATATATTGTGATTACTTGGAAATCTGACTCCCTTCTACAGATAGCACGATGGAAGACACAGATGAGCAGTTGCATATTTGTGGAAAAAAAATCACATACAATCTAAAGAACAAATATGACATATTTATAAAAATATGGCAACCATATTTGGACTATATAGAGGCCCAAATATAATAAAAAAGCGGCTACTGTTATAAAAATATAAGTGACCTCCCCAATGAAAACTTTATATTTTAAAACCCAATTGTAAGTCCTGATGGTGTACAGATTTATACTGTGAATGGGTGGGGCGGGGGGGGGGGGTGATGGAAAGGGTTGTTTTGTAAGAAAAGGTTTTATATTTAATATATATTGAAAATGGAAAATTTTGTTATGTATATTTATGGAAAAAATAAAATATTTTTTTAAATTACTGTGATTCTTTGGATGGGATTTTAAACACTCCTTTTGAGCAGTCATGACTGATCCTTCAAGTAACACCTAGTTCAAGTTCTTTTGTTATCATCTGACTGTACATAAACAACTAGTCAAAAAACCGTTTCTCTAGACCATGGTACCTGCACATACATGCACAATACACAGTTCACAATACATAGTACATAAAAATCACATACATATGTACAGATATAATTTTAAATAAATAGATTGGAATTAAGTATTCAGTTACAGGATATTGTTCATCAATCTCACAGCCTGTGAGATTTTCTAGTTTCCCAGTCCTGATTTGGATGCTCCTGTACTTCCTTCTTAATGGTGGTGGGATAAAGGTAATGTGTCATGGATGGAAAGTGTCTACTCCCAGTGTATACCGTTAATAGAGGAAAGGGAGACCCCAGTGATCTTCTCAGCTGTTTTGATGATGCTCTATATTGACTTCCAATCCCCAAACACACACATCTAATCATCTATCTTACTGTAATTGCACAGGGCCCTGACTTGTGTGATTTAGTTACTTGAGCTACCAAAGCAAGTTCATCTCATAAGTAATACATGTACTACATGTGACCTCGGGCCTCCGGCGGCGGCAGCAACAGGACCTCGGGCGTCCGGAGGCGGCTCCTAGAACACTTCCACCAGCGCTGTCTCTGCTCCATCCTCAACATTCATTGGAATAACTTCATCACCAACATCGAAGTACTCGAGCTGGCAGAGTCCACAAGCATCGAATCCATGCTGCTGAAGACCCAACTGCATTGAGTGGGTCATGTCTCCAGAATGGAGGACCATCGCATCCCAAAGATCGTGTTCTATGGCGAGCTCTCCACTGGCCACTGAGACAGTGGTGCACCTAAGAAGAGGTATAAGGACTGCTTAAAGAAATCTCTTGGTGCCTGCCACATTGACCACCGCCAGTGGGCTGATCTCGCCTCCAACCGTGCATCTTGGTGCCTCACAGTTCGGCGGGCAGCAACCTCCTTTGAAGAAGACCGCAGAGCCCACCTCACTGACAAAAGACAAAGGAGGAAAAACCCAACACCCAACCCCAACCAACCAATTTTCCCTTGCAACCACTGCAACCGTGTCTGCCTGTCCCGCATTGGACTTGTCAGTCACCAACAAGCCTGCAGCAGATGTGGACATACCCTTGGCGAAGCCAAGCCAAAGAAAAAAAAACATGTGATATAGGCTGTAATAAATACTGAGATGATGAAAATTGAGGAACAAATGTGAGTTAATTTCCATTGTAACATTGCATGTGTCTGCATTTGAGATATTCCTGTGTGTTCATAGCAGCCTGTTCCAATAACTACCACCACAATTCTCTTGGTCGCTGAGTTGGAGGTCTGGACAATCAACCATTGACATTCCTGTTAAACAGATGACGAGTGAGTAAAGCACTCAAGAAATGTGTTAATTGAATCCATACAGCTGTAGGAACTCTCTTGAGTGTCATTTCTCTTGTCACTAAATGTATAAACACTGTAGTCTGACGATCTGTCATAAAAATATCCATTTAGGTTTCAGTTCTGCTCTGGCTGACTGCTGGTTGAAAATTTGTTTGTTTCAGGAACTCTCACAGTTGGCCTTTTTTACAGTAAAAAAAATGTGAATGTAAAGACAGATATTCTCCATATTTACATCGCTTAATTTACCTTCATAAAAGCTCCAAGGGCATATTCAGCAGGTGAACTTTGATCTTTCTAGAGTGTACACTCAGAAGTGGAGCAACCTTGCTCCACCTCCTGCATAAAGGCAGTGCCGCTGAAAGTGGCCCAGGAGCATGATTTTTAAAATCCCATAAGGGGCAGTGAATGTTGCGCAGGAGATCTGCCTGAATCCTTAGACTACTTGAACAGATCTCCTCCAGTGCTCTTACCTGATCCTCGGTTGTCATTTCAGGTATAGGCTGCTTTCCCTTCTCGATGCGTATGTTTGATGTCATGGCAATGAGCGGTGGTACTGCACCACTTGCCCGCCTCCTTCAGCTCCAGAAGACAGCTCCCAATGCTGCTCAGTATGAAGGCAACACTAGATCAGCCTTATAGGCCTTCTCCATAAAAGGTAAATTTACTTTTGTTTTTTCATTGTGTCAGCTTTAAGATACAGTTGCATCATAAAAAGGACTAGTGAGGCCTGAAGAATGAACTGAGCCATGAAGCAGCATAAAGACTTTGTACCTGGCGAGATTTTGTTGAGAGGGCTAAGACGCAGAAAAGGAGGAGAGAGGAAATTCAACTTCAGGCAAGAATCATCAAGAGATTTCTGATGAGGTCCAGGAGTTAAAATTTCCCCACTAATCCAATCATATTTATTGCTCTCTATTTTCTGTCTATAATTGAAGTAAGAACACAGGCAAGACCCCTCAGCTCTTCCTCCGGTATATCAATGACTACATCGGGGCTGAATCATGCACCCACAATGAATGTCAACTTCATCCACTTCATGACCAATTTCCTCCACGATCTCAAACTCACCTGGTCCATCTCCAACAAAACTCTCCCCTTCCTGGATCTCTGTCTCCATCTCGGGAGACAAACTTTCCACTGACATATATTAAAACTTCATTAACTCCCACAACTACCTGGACTACACCTCCTCACACCTTGTCCCCTGCAAGGATTCTATCCCCTTCTTTCAATTTCTCTGTCTCCACTACATCTGCTCCCAAGATGAGGTCTTCCATTCTAGATCTTCCAAAATGTCTGCCTTCTTCCACAAATGTGACATACCCTTCAGCACCATCAACTCAGCCCTTACCTGCATCTCCTCCATTTCCCTCTCCTCTGCCTTGGCCCCCCATCCCCAGATGAAACAAACATAGAACCCCCTCTCAACCTTACCTATCACCCCACCAGCCTCCATATCCCACACATTATCCTCTGGAATTTCTGGCTCTTACAATAGGATCCCACCACCATGACTCCCTCGTGCACTCATCCCTCCCCAACAATCGCACCCCTCCCCCACTCCCCCACCCTCCCCGGCACCTTTCCCTGTGGCCTCAGGAGGAGTAACACTTGCACCCACACCTCCTCCCTCACCTTGGTCCGGAGCCCCAAACAGACCTTTCAAGTGAAGCAACACTTGTGTATCCACAGGACTGATTTACTGCATCCAGTGTGCCCTTTGTGGCCTTCTCTACACTGGAGAGACTGGGCGCAAATTGAGAGATCACTTTACTGAGAACCTTTACTCCATCTTCTACAGTAACAGAGACCTCCCACTAGCCAACCATTTTCATTTCTGTGTCACACTTCCACACTAATATGTTTGTCCATGATCTTATGCATTGTCTCACCAAGCAAACTGGAGGAACAACACTTTATTTTCCGTCTGGGCACTCTCCAGCCAGATGGCATTTACATTGACTTTTCCGGTTTCTGCTAACCAGCTCCCTCTTCTCCCTCCCATCTTTCCTTCCCCTTTCCAGTTCTTCTCCCTCCCTTCACCTAGCCATCCTTCTTCCCCTTGATCTCTGCTGTCCCCTCCCTCCCTTCTTCACCAATCACCTCCTGCCTTGTGACCACTCCTTCCTCCTCTACTCTTTTGTTCGGATGCTTACCGACATTTTTCCATACCTTGATGAAGGGCTCAAGCCCGAAATATCGGTTCTGTATTTTTACCTTTGCTCTATAAAGGACACTGCTTGACCTGCTGAGTTTCTCCAGCTTGGTGTGTTTACTTCAACCATGGTGTCTACAAATTTTTGTGTTTTTCAAGTAACTCATGAAACACATTTATAATTAAATATAATCACACACAGTGAGAGTTTGCTGCTTTTCCTGATTTTGAAAATTGCCTGCTGCTTTTCAGTTGTTGAAGCCTTTTATTACACTAGGCTAATAGATGAATATAATTTTTCATTTTTTTCCCTTGGGGATAAAATCATCCACAATGTCAGCATCCTAGTGGCACCTGAAAATTCTCTTGCAATTATTTTTGAAGGAACAAAGATTTCCTTCAATAATATGTAACAACTGTGGATCAACTTTTTTATGTGACATTTTTTCCCCCATATTCATTTATCATTAGAAGGAAATAATCCAATCTATTAAGGAACATAATGTTGTGACTGGTGAAAAAGAGGGAACTGATACCATCATAGTCAATATCATAGAAGACCTTCATCATCCTGACCTTGCTCTCTTCTCAGTTACTACCTTCAGGCAGAACGTATAGAAGCCTGAAGTCCAGCAACTCTAGATCCAAGAACAGTTTTTATTACCCAACAGCTATTAGGTTCCTGAACCTCTCTGTATCACCTGAACCATAACCCTTCACCAAAGATTTGTCTGACACAACATATTTTTACGCCACCAACCCAATGTATATTTATTATTCACTTCTTTTCCTTTTATATTTATTGAGTTTTTTCTCTCTTCATGGAATCTTAATAATACTTAACATAATGTGTATTTGACGTATCTAGGAAGCTGCAGGCAGTAAGACTTTCATTGCATCTGCACATTATACAGTACTTATGTATATGACAATAAACTCTCACTCATTCATTAATTTTTAGTAAACACATTTTCTCTTGCTTAAATGCAAAATGTTGTCTCCAACGATGAAGTAAATTGGAATCCCAAAACAAAGACTGAGAAGAGAGAGTAAACTTTTGCAGATTTTAATGTGTTTTTCCTACCCTTCTACAGGCTATATTTTAGTTGCTACAGTGAACTGCTCTTACTTAGATGAATCACCATTTAGCTCTGTTCATTTTCTAATGTGAGAAGGGAAACTGATGACGAAAAGTGATATGGACAGGTCAAGCAAATGTTGGAGATTCATTTGTGAAAAGATGGGATTGTTCACTTTTGCAGGAATAATTTAAAAAAAACAGAATCCTTTTAAATAAAAAGGATCAAATTACGATGTACAGAGGAATTTTGTAATGCTGGTACATTAGACACAAGCAGTGAGGCAGCAAGTATGGTCAGTAATTAGGAAGACACGTTGATCTTTATTGCAAAGGGTTTGAGATTACAAAAATAAGGAAGTCTTGTTATAATTATACATGACTGAGATTATATTTGGAGTGCTGTGCTGTGGTGTTGCCTCAGACTGCATTTTTAAATATTTTTTTCTATTTTAAATTTAACAATATAGCTCGCCCAGCAGAAGGCCCTTCTGGCCTATGAAACCCATGCTGTCTAATTACACCCACAACCTCCTACATTTTGGAGGGTGCGAGGAAACCAGAGCATGCAGCAAAAACTCGTGCAGATCACAGGGAGTACAAACTCGTTACAGACAGGGTTTGATCACCAGAGCTGTAATAGTGGTGTGCCAACCACTACACTAATTGAACTGCCCAAAATAGGGATATAGTTGCACTGGAATCAAGACAACATTAGTTTACCATATTGGTTCCTGGGATGTGGAAACAACCTATGGAGTGGAAGTGGTCTGTACTTACTAGAATTTAAAAGAATGAGAAATTATTTTGTTGAGCCTGAGAGGGATTGACAAGGTGGCCAGTGAGGAGATGCTTCCTTCAGCAGGACTGTGTCCAAACAGAGGTCAGTGTTACCATAGGATGGGATTATTCTGCATATAATTAGCCCCTTTGTTTCATGTGGAAGGCTGAAATTAAAACAATTGGAAGAAGATGGCTGTAAATATTTGAAACACTCCACCCCAGAGGATGTAGTCTGAATGTGGTGCAAGAGATAAATTTTTAGCAGCGATCAGTCAGCTCATCATGGGTTATCATCATTATCATTCAGGTGCCACGCCATTTGACGTGGCTGATCTTGTCTCTCCATCTATCATGATCTTGGAACCTCCGAATTGTAGTTGTTGCTTCCCCTGTTCTCCTTCCGTGAAGGCTCCATCTTTGAGCTGAGACTGAAGTTGATGTTGAGTTCATGATTATTCAAAGGAAAAATACTGAAGTGGTTTCCCGTTGCTTTCTTCAGTTGCAGTGTCCATACTAGACGGGTAACCCTGGCCATTGATCAACAGAATCATCTGCCCAGCGTTTTTAGTTTTACAACCATAAATTCTAATTTGTAGAATCTGCTTGTAAAAACTATCCACCAACTGCAGTCCATGGTTTCACGCGACCCTGATTGGGAAGCTAAACAGGTACTACGCCTTGGTCAAAGGTGTACTGAGGGCTATCAGATGGAAGAAGCACCTTATATCTTCTTTTGCTGAGCAACTCCAACTCCAACAGTGGGGCTTATAAATCAGAGAGAGGATTACCTGGTGGCCATTGAGAGCTGATGAACTAGCCTAATATCACACAATTTCAGTTCTTTGAATTTATTACAGTGGAGAGGTCTCTTTTTTTGAAATTTTCTGCAGCTTATTATCACTGATATTGTCACAGTCCTCTTTCTTCAAAACTCTAAGTAGGATCAGCATGGGAGTGAGTATCTATCTGCAGCAGAACTCAACTCAACGATTCAATGCACTGCAAAGTCTAAATATCCTTCTCATGCAAAGCTTTGTAATCTGATGCAGGAACTCTTTGGGCCACTACTTTCCAGTACCAGTTACAAGTGTCTGACAGTTCTATTTGTAAAAAAATCAATTACACAGAACTAGGTTTAGACATCCTGTCATATGGGTTTCACATCTAAGTCAAACTTTTTTGACATACCCACGCAGTTTAAGACATTCATAAACGAACAATTGAAGATAACAAACCACAACACGTGCAATTGTAAAGAGTATTCTTCAGTAACAGCTTTAAATGATATAAAGCATGCATATTTTGTTTGGTGCACCTTTTCCTAGTTATTACTTTGAAACACTGCTTACAAGCCACCTCCATGACATGAGTGATGAGATGGGTTGTTTGAATTCTCCTGTGTAGTTGAAGCCTCCTTGCTGTGTGGGCGTTGGCAGCTTGAACTATGCCACTGCTTCCTCCATGTAAATTTCCTTTATTATGGGCCTGTTTAAGAAGTGTAGCTGCCACTAACATTTCAGAAGCTATCAATCAGCTGTAGCTATTTTGGGAACATTTCCTGCTCTAGTCGCCATTTGGTTTGTCAATCCATGCTTTTCCCCCCACACACATTGGCAGCAAGGCACAGTCCTTCAGTAGTTAATTTCTCTTTGCTGTCTCATTCACGTTTCCTGCTACTTTTTGAATTTGTTTGTAAAAGGAAGAATGCCGTGAGAAGAGCAGAAATAAAAATTAACCCTTGGTGATGAGAAAACGCGATCTTTTTTACATTTGTTTTCTTTGTTTCCCAGGTTAAAAAACAAATGTAAAATTGAAGGTGGGCTTTGTAGTGCGCGGTCTTGCAGATTGGTAAGATTGCTGCATTCATTGTAGACTATTGCTCGAAATAAGCAAACAATAAAATGGAAGCTCGATGTTGTTGATTAGTATTGTGTGGACGTTCTGACATGGCACAGAGCTCAATATTGCAAGAGGGAAGTGTAAACTGGAGGTTTGAAATGCATGAACAAAATTATGAGATTTTGTGCTGCACAGTGTGACCAAGTAAAAGTTTAGTTTGCTCGTCCTCTCATATTGAGTATAGAATATATGTTTCAGAGAAGATGACATGATATCACTGACAATAGAAAAATGAACCACCCTCATTCTATCAGATCAGTGTGCAGATAGGAAATACAGACTTCAGCAGAATTCCCCTGAATAAGGATACAGACAAAATAATATACATTTAAAAATGTGATTAATACACTCCATTTATAATTTTTGTTTCAAAATGACTGAATGTTATTCTTAAATGAATCCATTCTTCGATGTGGCTTTGTCTTGCTGAGTTTATTTTAGATAGATTTCAAAACATTGCAACCATGACAAATTTATATTTGATATTCAGGAATGAGAGTTTGAGTGAAACAGTAACATTCAAAACCTGAGCTTTGAAAGCTATAATTAATTGGGTAGACCCATGAATAGTAAAAGTGAGTTGTCAAAATTCTGGGTTAACTCTATTTTATCTACCAGGCTATGAATGTAAAGCTTTGTTGAAAGCTGGGATATTTCCGTCACAGCATAAACATAGGACGTAGAACATAAAACATAGAAATGTACAAACACAGTACAGGCCCTTTGGTCATTAGTGTTGTACAAACCTAATAACCTACTCTAAAAACTGCCTAAAATTCCCCACTGCATAACCTTCCATTTTTCTCAGTTCCAAGTATCTATCCAATAGCCCCTTAAAAGATCCTATTCTACCTGCCTCCATCACCATTGCCGGAAGTGCATTCCATGCACCATCTCTGTGGAAAAACTTACTTCTTACATCTGCCCCTGTACTTACTCCCAAGCACCTTAATACTATGACCCTTCATGTTAGCCTGTTTAGCCTCTGACCATCCACATGATCAATGCCTCTTATCATGTTGTACCTTTATACGGTCACCCTTCATCTTCTGTTGCTCCAAGGAGAAATGACCAAGTTCACTCAAGCTATCCTCATAAGGCATGTGCTCTAAGCCAGGCATCATCCTTGTTGTTCTCCTGTGCACATAGATTTTCACATCTTTCGTGTAATGAGGTGACCAGAACTGAACAGAATATTCCAAGTGGGGTCTAACCAAAGTCTTATGTAGCTGCAACATTATCTCACAGTTCTTGAACTTGATCCCACGGATAACGAAGGCCAATACACCATATGCCTTCTTAACAACACTACTAACCTGAACAGCAACTTTAATTGTTCTTAGTTCCTCCACACTGCTGAGAGTCCTCCCATTAATATTGTATTCTGCCTTCAAATGTGACCTCCCAAAATGAACTACTTCACACTTTTCTGGTTTAAACTCCATCTGCCACCTCTCAGCCCAGCACTGCAACCAATCAATGTCCCTTTGCAACCTCTGGAAACTCTTCAGACTACCCACAACACAACCCATGTCCATGTCATCCACAAACTTGCTAACCCACACTTCCACTTCCTCATTCAGGTCATTTATAAAAATCACAAAGAGGAGGGGACTTAGAGCAGATCCCTGCTCAATGCAGAATACAAACCATTTACAACCACCTTCTGCCTTTTGTGGGCAAGCCATTTCTACATCCAGAAAGCAATACCTTCTTAATTTCTGTATGAGCCTGACTTGGGGAACCTAAACTTGAAATCTGTACACTATATCCAATGCACTACATCCTCAAAAAATTTAATCAGCTCATGGGACATGATCTTCCCCTGATGAAGCCATCTTGATTATCCCTAATCAAATATTGTTTCTCCAAATCTTGTAAATCCTGTGTTTCCACATCTTGCCAATCACTGAAGTAAGTTTCACTGGGTTATCTCTACTCCCTTTCTTGAACAGAGGAACAACATTTACAATCCTCCCATACTTTTCCTGTACCCCAATAACAATGCAACAATCATTGCCAGTGACTCGGCAATCTCCTTTGCTTCCCACAGTAGCCATGAGTAAATATCATCTGTAAAATTTTAAATCATCCAGATACTCTAGACCAGGACACTACAATGAATTCTGTAGATAATCTACAAAATGCATTGCAGTCATCTGCAAATATTTCTGTAATGGTATGGATTATAGATGCTAATTGGCTCGGGCTGGCCCACCCCCTGTTGACATTCTTACCTGGACTCCTCCCCTGGGACCCAGGCCATAAAGGTCGGGCCACCTTTCCCTTCCCTGCACTTCCCTGGTCGTGCAGTTGGATAATCATGTTGAGGAACTTTGGGGGACATCCGATGCGCTCTAGTATTTGCCAAAGCCCTTTCCTGCTCACGGTGTCGAAGGCTTTGGTGAGGTCAACAAAGGTGATGTAGAGTCCTTTGTTTTGTTCTCTGCACTTTTCTTGGAGCTGTCTGAGGGCAAAGACCATGTCAGTGGTTCCTCTGTTTGCGCGAAAGCCGCACTGTGATTCTGGGAGAGTATTCTCGGCGACACTAGGTATTATTCTATTTAGTAGAATCCTAGCGAAGATTTTGACTGCAATGGAGAGCAACGTGATTCCCCTGTAGTTTGAGCAGTCTGATTTCTCGCCTTTGTTTTTGTACAGGGTATCCAACTGCACGAAAACCAACAAGGTCGGGTCAGATACAGCAATGAGCTCTCTGAACCCTTCTCCATTAACAATGGCGTGAAGCAAGGCTGTGTTCTCGCACCAACCCTCTTTTCAATCTTCTTCAGCATGATGCTGAACCAAGCCATGAAAGACCCCAACAATGAAGACGCTGTTTACATCCGGTACCGCACGGATGGCAGTCTCTTCAATCTGAGGCGCCTGCAAGCTCACACCAAGACACAAGAGAAACTTGTCCGTGAACTACTCTTTGCAGATGATGCCGCTTTAGTTGCCCATTCAGAGCCAGCTCTTCAGCGCTTGACGTCCTGCTTTGCGGAAACTGCCAAAATGTTTGGCCTGGAAGTCAGCCTGAAGAAAACTGAGGTCCTCCATCAGCCAGCTCCCCACCATGACTACCAGCCCCCCCACATCTCCATCGGGCACACAAAACTCAAAACGGTCAACCAGTTTACCTATCTCGGCTGCACCATTTCATCAGATGCAAGGATCGACAATGAGATAGACAACAGACTCGCCAAGGCAAATAGCGCCTTTGGAAGACTACACAAAAGAGTCTGGAAAAACAACCAACTGAAAAACCTCACAAAGATAAGCGTATACAGAGCCGTTGTCATACCCACACTCCTGTTCGGCTTCGAATCATGGGTCCTCTACCGGCACCACCTACGGCTCCTAGAACGCTTCCACCAGCGTTGTCTCCGCTCCATCCTCAACATCCATTGGAGCGCTCACACCCCTAACGTCGAGGTACTCGAGATGGCAGAGGTCGACAGCATCGAGTCCATGCTGCTGAAGATCCAGCTGCGCTGGATGGGTCACGTCTCCAGAATGGAGGACCATCGCCTTCCCAAGATCGTATTATATGGCGAGCTCTCCACTGGCCACCGTGACAGAGGTGCACCAAAGAAAAGGTACAAGGACTGCCTAAAGAAATCTCTTGGTGCCTGCCACATTGACCACCGCCAGTGGGCTGATAACGCCTCAAACCGTGCATCTTGGCGCCTCACAGTTTGGCGGGCAGCAGCCTCCTTTGAAGAAGACCGCAGAGCCCACCTCACTGACAAAAGGCAAAGGAGGAAAAACCCAACACCCAACCCCAACCAACCAATTTTCCCTTGCAACCGCTGCAATCGTGTCTGCCTGTCCCGCATCGGACTGGTCAGCCACAAACGAGCCTGCAGCTGACGTGGACTTTTTACCCCCTCCATAAATCTTCGTCCGCGAAGCCAAGCCAAAGAAGACTTCCCTGGTCTGGATCCGGGCCAGCCCAAGTCTTTTGTGCAATAAAGCCTATCGTTCCCCTCAAGTCTTTGTCATTGCAATTATTGGGACTACTGATAGTGCCCAACAATTTATTGTACAAAAATGTTAACGTCTCTGGTAATGGAGAAGTTGCTGCGCCCATTTTGGCTAGAAGTGGATCCCCAAGTCCTGGGTGCATCGGAGCTCTTCGAGCAGTGGGTCAAATTTTTTAACAACTTCCTGGAGCCCGCTGGTGGAGTGGTCGATTCAGACGAAAAGAGGCTAAAGGTCCTACAGGCAAGAGTCGGCCAGAGGGCTTTAAAGGCCGTCCGAAGCAGTACGACCTACTCAGAGGCGATGGCTGAACTACAGGTGCTATACAAGCCCAAGATCAACAAGGTCTACTCCCGTTACCTCCTGGCGTCCAGAAAACAGCAGCCTGGTGAGTCAGTTGAAGAGTTTGTCCAAGCCTTGTTCACACTGGGAAAAGACTATTTGGGGAACCCCACGGTATCTGTGCCAGGAGCCCAGTGTGTGGAAGACCTGGTCTGGGATGCTTGCATGTCAGAGTTGAGGTCAGAATATATCCGACAACATCTCCTCGAGGAGGATCAACTCCCACTGAAATGGGTGATCCAACTGGCCAGAACCTTAGACTCAATCCAGCGCAACACGGAGTCAATCGTGGGCAGAAGCAGGCCTACCCAGTACATGCCACAACGAGGGCCACCATCCTGGGAATCAGTGTTGGGGACAACCGACCCGACTGCGGCTGCAGTAGCACCGGGATCATCGAGGTGCAACTTTTGCAGACAGGCAAGGCACCCATGATGTCTCTGCCCCGCGATAGGAGCTACTTGCTTGGGTTGCGGGAAAAAGGGCCACTAACCACGTGTTTGCAGGTCCAGAACCCCATATCAGAGCAATGTGGCATGTATGATTGAGGAAGTTCCGGTGCCGGCTGCATGCACAATAAGGCGAGGCCATTTTACCCGCTCCCACCGCCATCCTCTGCACAGCAGCAATCCTCACCAGCGACATCACTTCCGCCCCCGATGACGTCACTTCCACAATCTTCACCAGTGTTGGCAACATGGTCAACATGGAGATCACCATTTTGGGCTTCTGGCCTCTCTACTGATGATGAAGACGATGTACCCATCCAGGCATCGATCACCTTGGACCAAGCCAGCCCTCACCCGATCATGAACTCCATGATGCAGATCGAGGTGAGTGGACACAAATCGAACTGCCTCTTCGATAGTGGCAGTACTGAAAGTTTAATCCACCCGAGGTGGCCCGTAGACTCTTAATCCCTATTTGGCTGATGACAGGGTCTGTGTCGATGGCGGCGAAAGACCAGCAGACTTGTATCCAGGGGTACTGTGTGGCATCTCTGATGGTTGGGTGGGGGGGAGTATTATAAAGACTTCTTATTGTTGGTTATGCCCCAGCTTTGTGCACCGATCCTCCTAGGCCTCGACTTCCAGAGTCAGTTCAGGAGTGTGACGATGGCGCTTGGGGGTCCCAACCCCCATTCATCATTTTTAACCTGCAGCTTATGGATCCCACCCACCCCAAACCCAGCATCCAGCCTTTCACACTGTCCTGCAGCCTCACCACGCTGTGAGAGGCCCCTCCATCACTATTTGCAAACCTCACCCCAGACTGTAACCGATCACCACCAAGAGTAGATGCAATAGCACAAAAATATGGCGTTCATCCAGGCTGAGGTTCAGCGACTCTTGGCGGAGGGGATCATAGCCCCTAGCTCCAACCCCTGGAGGGCTTAGGTCCTAGTGGTCAGATGGGCGGGCAAACTCCAGATGGTGATTGATTATAGTCAAACCATCAACTGCTTCACCCAGTTGGATGCGTACCCTCTGCCCCAGATAGCCAACTTGGTCAATAAGGTTGCACAATACAGAGTCTTCTCTACCATTAACCTCAAGTCGGCCGATCATCAACTTCCCCTTCGCCCGGCTCTACACGGGTTTTGAGGCTGATGGCAGACTTTTTCACTTCCTGTGGGTTCCCTTTGGTGTTACTAATGATGTCTCTGCTTTTCAGAGAGTCATTGATCGGATGGTGGAGGAGCACAAGCTGATGGCGACGTTCCCATATCTCGACAATGTCACCATTTGTGGCCACGACCAATGGGACCATGATGCGATCCTCGCTAAGTTCTTGCATACGGCATAGTCTCTCAACTTGATGTACAATAAGGAAAAGTGTGTGTTCAACACAGACCGTCTGGCCTGTCTTGGTTGTGTCATGGCACATGGCATCATTGCTCCGGACCCTGACCGCATGTGACCCCTTATGGAGCTCCCAGTCCCAAACACCCAAAAGCGCTAAAGAGGTGCTTGTGGCTGTTTTCCTATTATGCACAATGGTGCCCAATTATGCCAATAAAGCCCACCCCCTGATTAAGTCCACAACTTTCCCGTTATCGGCAGTAGCCCAAGCTGCATTCTTCCAGATCTGAGGAGACATCGCAAAGGCCACGATGCAGGCCGTGGATGAGTCCATCCCGTTTCAGGTGGACAGCGATGCCTCTGATTTCGTACTGGCCGCCACTCTTAACCAGGCAGGCAGGCCAGTAGCATCTTTCTCCTGCACCCTGCATGGTCCCGAGGTACGCTACTCCTCGTTGAGAAGGAGGCCCAGGCAATCGTTGAGGCAGTTCGCCACTAGCAACATTACCTGGCTGGTAAACGCTTTACCTTGCTGACAGACCAGAGGGCCGTGGCCTTCATGTTTTATACTAAACAGCGAGGTAAAACCAAGAATGACAAGATTCTTAAGTGGAGGATCGAGCTCTCCACCTATAATTACGATATCTTGTACCAACCATGTAAACTCAACAACTCCCCAGACACCCTATCCCGGGGGACGTGCGCCAGCACACATCTTGACCGTCTCGAGACCCTCCACGACAGTATGTGCCACCCCAGAGTCACGAGGTTGTACCACTTTGTCAAGATTTGGAACCTCCCGTACTCCGTGGAGGACGTCCAGTCCACGACCAGATGCTGCCAGATCTGCACTGAATGAAAGCTGCAGTTCTATCAGCCCTAGAATGCACACCTCATCAAGGCCACCTACCCCTTTGAGTTTTTCATTGTTGAGTGTTGATTTCAAGGGCCCCCTACCCACTAAAAATAGATTTTTAAGTGGAGGATCGAGCTCTCCACCTATAATTACGACATCTTGTACCAACCAAATAGGAATGCCTACTTCCTGACGGTGGTGGACGAGTTCTCCAGGTTCCCCTTTGCTATTCCCTGCCCGGATATGACCTCGGCAACGGTAATCAAGGTGCTACGCAGTATCTTCACCCTGTTCGGGTACCCCGAGCACATCCACAGTGATCGGGGGACTTTATTAATGAGTGAGGAACTGCGAATGTACTTCCTGGCCAGAGACATAACCACCAGCAGGACCACCAGCTATAGCCCCAGGGGTAATGGCCAGGTGGAAAGGAAGAACACCACCATCTGGAAGGCGGTTCTCCTGGCCCTTAAGTCCAAAAACATGCCGGTGTCCCGCTGGCAGGACGTTTTGCCCGAAGCACTTCATGCCATCCAATCGCTCCTGTAGACCGCGACTAACACCGCCCCACATGAACGTTTGTTTGCTTTCCCAGGAGGTCGGAAATTGGTGCCTCCATTCCTCCTTGGTTGGCAACCCCGGGGCCGTTCCTGCTATGAAGACATATGAGGGGCCATAAGATGGATCCACTGGTGGAAGCAGTACACCTCATACATACCGACCCTCAATATGCATTTTTGAGGTACCCCGATGGCCACGAGGACACTGTGCCTATCCGAGACATGGCGAGGGCCAGGGATCCCAAAGCCCCACTGCCTGCTGCAGCCCACCCCAATACTGTAGGCTGAGCCACCTGGCTCTCCTCTCCAGGAATCTGTCTTCCAAGAGGCATTAAATTCCCCTTCCTCCCGAAAGCTCAGACACACCTGCCCTCCGGCGGTCCCGTAGAAGGAGGAAGTCGCCGGTGCGGCTAAACCTCTAGGAATTTTTTTTCTTCTCTTTCCTCTCTCTCTCTTTCCCTCTCATTGTGTAAAAGGGGTGGGGGGTGTTTCTGTTTAAAAAGAGGGGTGAATGTAATGGTATGGATTGTAGATGCTAATTGGCTTGGGTTGGCCCACTCCCTGATGACATTCTTACCTGGACTCATCCCCTGGGACCTAGGCCATAAAGGTCGGGCCACCTTTCCCTTCCCTGCACTTCCCTGGTCTGGATCCGGGCCAGCTCAACTCTTTTGTGCAATAAAGCCTATCGCTCCCCTCAAGTCTTTGTCATTGCAATTATTGGGGCTACTAATAGTGCCCAACAATTTCAAAGCACCTCTGAAACTGAAGAGGTCAAGGGCAATGAGGAAACACCACTGCATGTGATGCTCCCTCCAAGTTGCATATTGTCCTGACTTGTAAAATACTTTATTAATCTTTCTCCTCTCCCTCTTGAATGTGGCTGAATCAACATTTATAGATTGAAAGTAGTGTGCATAATCACTACGTCTTTGAGGAGAAGGTGTTTATCTCAAAGGAAATGGATTTTGCTTTGGGACAGGATGTGATAATACGGTTCTGTCTTTGATCAAGATCACTGAGAGCCTAGTGCACCCCTTACATATGAAGCCCATATCCCAATCAGATCCTACTTGGATCTGTGCAGCTCCTTCAAGGAAAGTGAAAAAACACCAAAATGCTGGAGGAACTCAGCTGATCTTTTCAGCATCTAAAGGAAACAAAGATAAATTGCCAATGTTTAGGGCCTGAGCCGTAATTTAAAAAAAAACAGAAAAGGCAGAACCAGGAGATATCAGAAAGTCTCAGAATTCAAACAATGGGGGAGGAATCCAGACCAACAAAAGGCTTCAATTGAATACGATAAGGGACTACATGAGAATTTATTTTGTCTGTAAGAAAGCAGATGGAAAGAAGAGACAACAGTGGAAGAAGGGGGTTGTGGGGGGGGTATTAATGAAAGCTAGAGAAATTTATATTAATACCATCTGGTTGGAGGGTGCCCAGTCAGAAGATGACATGTTGTTCCTCCCATTTATGGGTGGTCTCAGTCTGGCAATGCATGAGACCATGGGCAGTCAAGTCAGCAAAGGAATGGGATGGAGAATTGAAATGGATGGCTACTGGGAGATCCGCGTTATTATAGCGGACAGAGCCAAAGTGCTCAAAAAAAGCGATCTCACAGTCTGCATCCAATCTCTCTAATGTAGAGGAGACCACAATGAGAGAAACAAGACTTCATCTTCTGACTGGGCACCCTTCAACCAGATGGCAGTAATATTGACTTAATTGCCTTTCGTTAAACCCTCTCCCCCACCTGTACAGGTAGTGATTATGGTTGCAAAGCAACTAGCAATGCCTTATTGTTTGATTAGACAGCTGCCACCAGGGGTTGACATTGAGCAGGAGACGCACAATATGATGGATCTATAATGGAGGCTTGCAGCCTCATGGCATGCCTCATGGTCCTGTTTACTTCAGCTTTAAATTGTCTAAGAACTCACACATACGAATACAAGATGAAACATGGTGTCAGAAGTGAAATGAAGGAAATTAGAATTTAAAATCTAAAGGCAGGAACTGATCAGTGAAGAGAAGCTAACACAGTGAAAAATGGAAGAATTACATCCACCAGCAAAACTTCTACTGACAGGTAATGTGGCTGAAAATTGGAATAGATTTAAACAACATTTTGGTTGTATTTAGTGGCAGTCAGAGCTGACGAAAGCATCAGTTTTCTTACGTGTCGTGGGTGATAAAGCCCTGAAGGTGTACAGTAACTTCACATTGGCTGCTGAAGGAGACAAAATGAAACTGGGAAAAATAATGGAACAGTTTAAGGCACATTGCATACCTAAACACAACGTGACTTTTGAGAGGCACAGATTTTTCACATGTATAGAGAAAATGGCAGAAAGTATTGATGAGTAGGTGACTGAACTAAAAAACAGAAGCAAAATGTGTGAATTTGGTGGACTGACTGAATCACCAATAAAAGACAGGTAACAGACTATTATCCCAGATAATAGTGTAAGGGAAAGACTGCCAAGAGAGCAAAATCTAGACCTTGAAAAAGCCACAGCACTCTTAGAGCTGCAGAAACTAAAACTGCAGGAAAAAGAGATGTTCAGTGAAACTACTCACAACATAGATGCAGTGAGCAAGAATGGACATGAACTGTTCAACAAAAAGCGCGCCAAAGTGGAATGAGAGGCGTGGCCAGTGAACAAAAATGAAAGGGACAATCAATGTGGTACACACTTACCAAAAAAGTTTCCAGCATATGATAAAATATGCTGTACGTGCAACAAAAGCAACCATTATGCCCGTGCTGTGGGAACCAAGTGCAACAAAGCATGGTTCATGCAGTAGATGAAAGGGAGATAGAAGAATTCTATGTAGATGTTGTAACTGAAAACAAGAAAGAAAACAGAGACTGGATGTTGAGATTATAAGTGAATGACATATACATTTCAGTTAAATTGGATACTGGAGCACAAATTAATGTAATATCAGAGACTGATTTTAAGAAGATTAGACCCAGACCAAAGATGTATGGAACAAAAATGAAGGTGACAGGATATTCATGTACCGATATACTAGTGCAAGGAGAATGCATGGTCAAAGTGAAACACGAGGACAAAGAGCACATATTCATCATGGTACTAAAGGATGGACAGGCCATACTAGGTTTAACAGCCTGTGAGAAATTGAATGTAGTAAAAAGAATCCTCATTGTGGAAAGTGAAGGAGAGACAGTCTATGATGAATTCATGAAAGAGTACAATGACCTATTTTAGGGTCTAGGCTGCCTTCCAGGAGAACACACGATCAGAGTGGATAAATGTGCACCACTGATAATACATCCATGCAGAACAGTTCCATTGTGGTTCAAAAGCAACTAAAGGCAGAGTTGGACAGGATGGAAAGCCTGAACATGATTCAGAAGCTAGATGAGCCAACAGATTGGCTCATTGTGGAAAGGTTAGAATTTGCCTTGATCCAAGAAATATAAGGAGAGAACACTTCAAACTTCTGACGCGTGAAGAAATCATGTAACAGTTGGCAAATGCAAAGTTTTTCAGCAAGTTAAATACATCACAGCAGACATGTTGTCTTGAGCTGTTGACATGAGAGAGTCCGCAAACTAGTCCAAAATAGATTAAGAAGTGAATGCCTTTGTGGACATAATCACAAGTGCACTGCCCCTATCAGATGTAAAAATGGAGCTCATAAAATCAGACAAACAAAGATGAAACACTGAGACAACTGAGAAAAATCATCTTGGATGGATGGCCCAATATGAAGCAGGACTGCTCACCTGATGTTTCAAAGTACTGGAACTGCAGGGCGGAACTATCAGTGGTTGAAGACATCATCTACAAAGGAAGCAAAATCCTTATCCCAAAGAGTCTAAGAAAAGGGATGCTATAAAAGATTAATGGAGAAAATCTCGGAATTTAAAAAGTGTAAGAAGAGAGCACGAGAGGTGATGTCCTGGCCAAGAATGATCAATGATATAATAAATTAAGTGTCAAACTGTACAATGTGCCAGAAATATCAAGCAAGCAATCCTGCCGAACCACTAAAGCCACACCCAGCACCATATAGACCTTACCAGAAGGTAGGCGTTGACTTATTCGAATGTCAAGGGAAGGACTATCTTGTAGTCACAGACCATTACTCTCTGTATCCAGAGGTGAGTAAACTGAACACCACCACTGCAGATGCTCTAATAACAGGTATAAAAGTCATATTCTTCAGACATGGTGTAGCAAGCGAGGACTTCACAGACAATGGACCCCAGTTTTGCAATTTAAAGTTCCGACAGTTTGCCAAAGAATGGGACTTTGTGCACACCATGTCAAGTCCTCATTCTCCACAGTCCAATGTTCTAGTGGGAAAATCAGTACAGACAGTGAAAGACTGGTGAACAAGGCAAAAGACAGTGGAACAGACTTCTACCAGAGCATGCTAGTATACTGCTCAACACCACTCGAGTGTGGGATGTCACCAGCACAACTCCTTATAGGATGCAGACTAAGATCAAACCTACCCATTCAGGAAAACCTCCTAAAAACAAAAGAAGGGGAGAAAGTGAGTAAATTTAAAGAACAACAGAAAGAAAAGCAAAAGCATTACTTTGACAGAGGAATAAAAAACCTATTGGAACTCTATACTGGTGATCAAGTAAGGCTAAAAGACAAAACAAAATTATGGGCTCAGAAGGGAAATGTCCTTAGTGAAGCCCAGCCAAGATCATACACCATTCAGACAGAAGAAAGTGCTGTTCTGCAAAGAAATCGTCGAGACCTTCAAATGGGACCAGCCACAGTTTGATGGAAAGACAGATGCTGTTGAACAACCTGAATGCACAGCTGAGAAGACATCATCTGAGGCAACAACTGAGATTCAAGAACAATCAATTAGATCATCAAGACACGTGAATCCTCATAAGAGACTCAATGAGTAAATTTAAAGACTCCTGTTGTAGAATGAAGTAGTGCTATCTTATTCGCTCTTCAAGTTTTAGTGTATGTAAATGTGAACACACAAAACTAGTTTAATAAATGTTAACAATGTTGATCATAATGAAAATGTAAGTTTTTGGTGTTAAAGTTAAAATTATAGAGTTATCCAAAGAAAACATGTTAGTTTAAAGTAAGCTACTTATGTTTTAAGAAAGTGAGATATAATGTTAGTGATCATGGTTGCAAAGCAACTAGCAATGCCTTACTGTTTGATTAGACTTGGCTGCCATCAGGGACTGACACAGAGCAGGCGACACAGAGTATGTTTGCAGCCTCATGGCATGCCTCATGTTGTTGTTTACATCAGCTTTAAAGTAAAGAACCTTTTCCTTCATCCATGTGTTGTCTAAGAACTCGCACATATGAATACAAGATGAAACACCACCCCCTCCTTCATCTGTCATCTCTCCCTGTCTCCTTATGCACAGACATGATAAATTCCATGTAGTCCCTAATTATATTCAATTAACACCTTTTGTTGGTCTGGATTCTTCCCCCATTGTTTGAATTCTGAGACTTTCTGATATTATCCTGCTTCTGCTTTTCCTGATCTTTCCTTGAAGAAGGGCTCAGGCCCAAAACGTCGGCAATATATCTTTGTCTCCTTTAGATGCTGAAAAGATCAGCTGAGTTCCTCCAGCATTTCAGTGTGTTAACCACCATCACAACATCCACAGCCTATCGTGTTTCTCTCAATGAAAGTGAAACCCAGGGGAGGCTAGCTGTTGGGAGCTGCTTGAAAGAGTTCCTTGTTTTGGCTACTACTGTATATTTGTTTTAGTCTTTATTCCATTTAGTGTTGCAATTGTAAATGAGGAGTGCTTGAAACTGTGTTGGCAAGTTCAGAAAATATATTCTGACTTTGCAGTTAGTTGTCAAAATGTTTCAGTGGTCCCTACTCATGTAAACCTGCATTGGTTTGAGACAGTTCCCTCAATGTCTTGGCAGGCAGATCTCCCCCATCAATGTGGAGGAGTGCGGGAGTGAGGAGAATCCCTTGAAGAAAGCCTGTTGATGATGGCTCATGCTTTGGCTGCTTTTATCCCACAAGTGAACCCACATCCCTTGCTCGTTCATACCTGTCCACAGGAGATGAAGCAACTTGGCAGATAGCAACAACTTTGGAAAGCTAAAGCAGTGGGACTTGGCTGCAGAACGCAGTGTTAGCAGACTTGTCAGTGTGGCCCCAATCTTGAGGGTCTGGTCAAATCCAGCCTCAGTGATGTGGTCATTGAGGAAACTTGGCCCCGTGCCAAAGGTCTGCAAGTTCATCAGGGAAGGAAGCACCTCAATGGATGGCAACCCTATTACAGAACTACCATGTGCTTGTCTCTGCCTCCACAATCACAGCTCCTCCAGCTAAGCCTCTGCCTCTGCTCGTACAGAGAGAGCCACCTTTTCTCTCAGCGCCTCTTTACCAACCTGCCGTTAATATGTTGCCACCAATGTGCCGACCATTAACAGGAGTGCCCAAATTAGACCACTTCTGTTGTCATACATTGCTTTCTACTCATCCATATCAGCTGTGCTGATATCCACCCTGATGGGGAGAATATCAATCCCTCCCTCCAAAGTTATCCTCCAAAAGGATCTCACCACAGACACATCTTCCCCTCCCCTCCCTTCACCAGTTTCCAAAGGGCCTGTTCCTTCCAGGATTCCTTTCATCCACTCGTCCCTTCCCACAAATAATGGAACCTACCCCTTCACCAAAACACTTCACCTGTGAGCCTGTAGGGTTATGTTTTGGCCTCCTCAACATTGGAGAGACGAGACACAGACTGGGAGATTGTTTTATTGAGCACCTTCACTCCGTATACTGCAACAGCCAGGGCTTCCCAGTGGCCAACCATTTTAATCCCACACACCATTCCCACATCTACATGACTATCCATGGCCTCATATACAGCCAAACTGAGGCCACTTGCAATCTGGAGGATCAACACCTTATATTTCATCTGGGCACTCTAAAACCAGGCAGCATTAACATCAACTTCTCCAATTTCCATTAAGCTCCATTGCCAAATTTATCTCTTCCCCTTCCCCTCCCCGTATCCTTTCCTCCAGTTTCCCAACCCCTTCCCTTCCCTCTCAGAGTGACCCCCTCCCCATCACCTCATCTTTTTTCCCCTTCTACTATCCCATCTGTATCCACCTATGACTCTTACCTGTTAGCCTGTGCTCATCCCCTTATCTCTTCCTCCCTCTTCTTCTCTTCCTTTCCATCCCTCCATCTTTTTATCCAGGCATCTGCCTATTTCTGCATATACAAAACAAAGGGCCTAGGCCCAAAAAATTGAATATCCTTTACTTCCTATGCATGCTGCGTGACCTGCTGAATTTTTACAGCACGTTTGTGTGTTGCACTCGACCGCAGCATTTCCAGAATTTTCATTTTAACTCTCAGAAAATGTTTCTCAATAACCTCTCTCTCCATCTCTGCAGCTAATATGAAAGCAGCTGTGAGCACTCAGCATCAATTGACATGAATATTATGTCATCTAATTAGCACCATGTAATGCCCAGAATTTCATGTGATTTTCAGGATGTGCAGACTCCCTGGGATGCGGTTATATTTAAATACTGGTGAAATCTGCTATAATTGGTATAATTTACAAATGATAACGAGTGACCTGCTTTTCAAGAAAGAATACACAGAGAATCATAGAACATTACAGCACAGAAATAGGCCTTTTGGCCCATCAAGTCTGCACCATATTATTAATCTGCCTGGGCCCAATGACTTGCACCAAGACAATTGCCCTCCATACCCCTCCCATCATATACATCAAGACTTACACTGATTGCCTGTCATTGTTACTCTGGGAAATTGCCATGAGCTACCTTGCAGTCAAGAAATGCTATAGAACAGATCGATGGGAGAATGCCATTTAATTTACAAATATAGCATTGTGGATAAATACCCATATGGAACTTTAATGAGGAATTAATAAAGATTAAAATTAAAACCTCAGAACACTACAGAATCCAGGAGCAATTTGTTTTAGCTTTGGCATCTTCAAGTTCAAATTTATTATCACCTGTGTGTACTTTTAAGACCAGACAAAGCAGTGTTTTTGGTACCATGATGCTCACACATACATAATAATTCACTGAGCTTTATAAAAGCTGATATCTGTTCTAACTAAATGTTCATTTCTTATTTCCATCCACTTTGAGTAAATATGATTCTTTCTTTGGCTTGGCTTCGCGGACGAAGATTTATGGAGGGGGTAAATGTCCACGTCAGCTGCAGGCTCGTTTGTGGCTGACAATGTCCGATGCGGGACAGGCAGACACGGTTGCAGCGGTTGCAGGGGAAAATTGGTTGGTTGGTTGGGGTTAGGTGTTGGGTTTTTCCTCCTTTGCCTTTTGTCAGTGAGGTGTGCTCTGCGGTCTTCTTCAAAGGAGGTTGCTGCCCGCGGAACTGTGAGGCACCAAGATGCACGGTTTGAGGCGATATCAACCCACTGGCGGTGGTCAATGTGGCAAGCACCAAGAGATTTCTTTAGGCAGTCCTTGTACCTCTTCTTTGGTGCACCTCTGTCACGGTGGCCAGTGGAGATCTCGCCATATAACACGATCTTGGGAAGGCGATGGTCCTCCATTCTGGAGACGTGACCCACCCAGCGCAGCTGGATCTTCAGCAGCATGGACTCGATGCTGTCGACCTCTGCCATCTCGAGTACTTCGACGTTAGGGATGAAAGCGCTCCAATGAATGTTGAGGATGGAGTGGAGACAACGCTGGTGGAAGCGTTCTAGGAGCCGTAGGTGATGCCGGTAGAGGACCCATGATTCGGAGCCGAACAGGAGTGTGGGTATGACAATGGCTCTGTATACGCTTATCTTTGTGAGGTTTTTCAGTTGGTTGTTTTTCCAGACTCTTTTGTGTAGTCTTCCAAAGGCGCTATTTGCCTTGGCGAGTCTGTTGTCTATCTCGTTGTCGATCCTTGCATCTGATGAAATGGTGCAGCCAAGATAGGTAAACTGGTTGACCGTTTTGAGTTTTGTGTGCCCGATGGAGATGTGGGGGGGCTGGTAGTCATGGTGGGGAGCTGGCTGATGGAGGACCTCAGTTTTCTTCAGGCTGACTTCCAGGCCAAACATTTTGGCAGTTTCCGCAAAACAGGACGTCAAGCGCTGAAGAGCTGGCTCTGAATGGGCAACTAAAGCGGCATCGTCTGCAAAGAGTAGTTCACGGATAAGTTTCTCTTGTGTCTTGCTGTGAGCTTGCAGGCACCTCAGATTGAAGAGACTGCCATCCGTGCGGTACCGGATGTAAACAGTGTCTTCATTGTTGAGGTCTTTCATGGCTTGGTTCAGCATCATGCTGAAGAAGATTGAAAAGAGGGTTGGTGCGAGAACACAGCCTTGCTTCACGCCATTGTTAATGGAGAAGGGTTCAGAGAGCTCATTGCTGTATCTGACCCGACCTTGTTGGTTTTCGTGCAGTTGGATAACCATGTTCAGGAACTTTGGGGGGCATCCGATGCGCTCTAGTATTTGCCAAAGCCCTTTCCTGCTCACGGTGTCGAAGGCTTTGGTGAGGTCAACAAAGGTGATGTAGAGTCCTTTGTTTTGTTCTCTGCATTTTTCTTGGAGCTGTCTGAGAGCAAAGACCATGTCAGTAGTTCCTCTGTTTTCGCGAAAGCCGCACTGTGATTCTGGGAGAATATTCTCGGCGACACTAGGTATTATTCTATTTAGGAGAATCCTAGCAAAAATTTTGCCTGCAATGGAGAGCAGCATGATTCCCCTGTAGTTTGAGCAGTCTGATTTCTCGCCTTTGTTTTTGTACAGCCTTACAGTAACAAACTGATTTTGGGGAGATATTTCCCCTTGGCTAAAGGATTAAAGCATTTGTTAGGCAAATTCTGATTGTGCGATAGGACTGAACACCTTTTGACCAATATGTATCAGCTTGTTTTATCTGAGAGTTTTAAGCCTTATTTCTCCAGAGTTCAAATCAGATCAGATCAGATACTATTTTTTTGTCATGTAATAAAACATAGTACATGAAATTGTCTTTAGTCTGCCATAAGGCAGACAAAGATTTGCCATTAGCATTGCTTGGCGCCCCTTACAGTCAGAGAAACAAAAGAGAGTACCCTCAGAGTCACTGAGTGTCCATGGAATCACCTCCAGCACTCTTGCATTTGCATCGGCAACCCTTTGGGAGCCTTCGGAGACCCTCCTTGCCCTCAGCACCTTCTTGAATCCTGGTTCCAATACCTGGTTCTCATGAGCCTCACACACACACACACACACACACACACACACACACACACACACACACACACACACACACACACACACACACACACACACACACACACACACACAAACATACCGCACATGCAGAGAAGTAGACACCTATATAGACACACATGCACACACATTCTCTTACATACATGTGCAAACATATGCACGGACATGCAGACACACATAAACATGCGCTAACACACATGCTAACACATACAGATACAAGCACTAAGACAGTTGCATTTCCACCTTTTGTGTGGCCCTGTGGCACAACTGGCCACAGCCTCACAGCCCTAGGAATACAGACACAATCCTGAGTCTGCATGTTGTCTGGGTGGGGTCCTCCGGGTGCTCCAATTTCCTTCACTTCCAAATGACATGCAGGTTAGTGCGTGAATTGGCTGCTGTAAATCACCCTTGTGTGCAGGTGAGAGGTAGAATCTTTGGAGAGTTGATAGGAATGTGTGGAGAATAAAGTGGCATTAGTATTGCATTAATGTAGATGGGTGCTTGAAGGTTCAGGTGAGCACTCGAACAGCCCATTTTTGAGCTGTATGGCCTTCTGACTCCTTGACTCTGGAACCCTAACACTGGCCTTAGCATCATAGAACATATAAATCTACAGCTCAGTGCAGGCCTTTTGGCCAAGAGTGTTGTGCCAACCTAATAACCTATTCTAACAAATGCCTAGACTTTCCTAACTGCATTACCTTTCATTTCTCTTAGTTCCATGTACCTATATAATAGCCTCTTCAAAGATCCTATTAGAAGAAAGATCTCTGGATTTTTTGGGATGTTGCTTTTTGTGATTTTATTTAATACCTGATTTAGATCTTCCCAAAACTTTTCCACTTTCTCACATGCCCAAATTGCATGTATTGTTGTTTCCGTTTCCTTCTTTCAACGAAAACATCTGTCTGATACTGTTGGGTCCCATTTATTTAACTTTTGGGGCGTGGTGTATAGCCTGTGTAACCAATTATATTGTATCATGCATAACCTCGTGTTTATTGTATTTCTCATAGTTCCGGAGCATAGCTTTTCCCATGTTTCATTCTTTATCTTTATGTTTAGATCTTTCTTCTAAGTAATATAAGAAGTAAAGAACTTGGACTCGATTTGGATGGAGCACAAAAAGATTTATTATGATAGCCTTAGCTGTAGCAAAAAAATGTATTATGTCAACCTGGGAATTAGAAGATAGCCTGAGAATACAGCAATGGTACATAGAAATGAATAAATTTATTCCATTGGAAAAAAATAACATATAATTTAAGAAATAACATCACAGTATTCGAACAAATTTGGGAACCGTACATGGAACACAACAGAGAAGTCCTACCGTGGACCTCCACCACCTAAAATGACAGAAGGAGAAGAAGACGAAATGAACTGACCCAGTATATAATAGTAGAAGACACAAATTTCTTTTTTATTTTCATTGTATGATGACATTGTTTAATAGGTTTAATGTATCATATATGTTGAACATTGAGTGGGTGGGGAGGGGGGTGAAGGAGGGAGGGAAGGGAGGGGGGAAAAGAGGAGAAAATGACACTGTGTATATTCAAGAGGGAAATGTTTGTGTGTATTTTGGTCAGTATGGTTCATAGTGTGAAAAATTTTTTAATTTTTTTTTAAAAGTTCCTATTAGTCCTGCATCCACCATAGTAGCTGCCAGCCCATTCCATACACCCTCTGTGTGGAAAAACTTACTTCTTACATCCTTCTGTATTTACGCCCAAACAATTTAAAATCATGCCCCTTCATGTCAGCCATTTCAGCCCTGGGAAAAAGCCTCTGGGCAACCACATGATCAATACTTCTCATCATCCTGTACACTTCTCTATCAAGTCACCCTTCAGTCTCCATTACTCCATGGAAAAAAGATCAAGTTTCTTTCAACCTAGCCTCATAAGACATGCTCTCCAATCCAGATGGCTTGCTTGTAAATCTCTGCACTCTCTTTATAGCATCTATATCCTTTAATTTTTTTTAAAATTAGCAATACAGCATGGCAACAGGCCATTTTAGCCCACGAGTCCATGCCGCCCAATTTACACCTAATTAACCTACATCCCCGGTACATTCCTTTCTGTAGTGAGGTGACCAGAACTGAACACAATATTCCAAGTGGGTTCTAACTATGGTCTTATAGAGCTGCAGCATTAATTCAAACTTCTTGAATTTGATACCTACTCACCCTATGGCTTCTTAATAACACAACAACCAGTACAGCAGCTTTGAGTGTTGTACAGCTCGTCGAAAGAACCAAAGACTTGTTGATCCAAACCAAGGCTTTTATTAGCAAAAGACAGGAGCTCTTCACAGGTGGCCGACCAGTCTGGAATGATCCGACTTGGCTAGGGACACAACCCTTTAAGGCCCAGACAGTAGGCGTGGCTAAGTTCTCAGCCAATCGCTGTAAGCACAGTCATTACACTCTAGATACTGTAACTATATACATTGGTGATAGGTCTGTACTATCACATTCACCCCTTCTTGGAGAACTGACCCTGGGGTGGAAGGGCTGAAGAGGGAGAAGGGAAGGAAAAAAAACGAGGGAGAGAATGAATGGTAGGGGTAGGTTAAGGACTGTAGCGGTCAGGGGGTCTGACCATCCGGCGTGACCACCGTGGTGCCGGGATTGGGGTCACTGGAGTGGTGTCGCCAGCAGGCTTGTTAGGTGCGACCGCTCGTCTCCGTGATGTCAGGCGTTGCCGTGCAGGGGAGCCCTCGCTCTCATTGGACGAGAGCTCTGGGGAAGAAGAGTTTGAATGGGATAGTGGCGGTTGGGCTTCACACGAGGCACTGTGTTTGTCGGCGGCCATTTTAGACCTACAGACTGCAGCAAAGTGGCCATTTTTAAGGCACTTCTGGCACCTGGCTTTTCTTGCTGGGCACTGGGACCTGCTGTGCTTGTCCCTCCCGCAGAAGTAACATTTTGGGTTCGCAGGGGGCAGTGTAGCAGCAGCCGACAGGCCGTCAGTATCTCGGGGGGTGGTAGGGTAAAAGGGCACTCTACTCACATCAGAATGTGGGGGTCCAGTCCCTAGAGAACTCGTTTGACTTTAAGGCTGCATCCTCCATTGTGACTGCAATCCGGGCCACGTCCTCTAGTTTTTCTACCCCTTGTTCGAGCAAGCGCAGCCTCACTTCGTTTGGTCGGAGCCCGGCCACATAGGCATCCCGGACGAGATCATTTGTGATCTCAGCAGCAGTTTTGTCCACACAATTACAGTCCTTGCCCATTGCCTTTACTACTTGTAAATATGCCCTGCTGGACTCGCTGGGCTGTTGCTTCCTCGACGCAAGCACGAGCCGGGCATGAACTCTGTTCATTGGTTGATCGTACAGTTCGTCCAGTACCTTTATGGCTGCGGTGTAAGTGGTCTCATGCTGGATGTTCTCGTAGACTCTCAAGGACACCATAGACAGCAATGCTGTTAAATGCTGGTTATCCTCCTCCACCGCAATGACCCTGAGGAAGTTTTCAAAGTTCAACAGCCAGAACTTAAAGGCTTTGAAGGCTGTAGCTGACTGTGGGTCGATGTCAAGTTTTTCTGGCCGAGCCAGATGCTCCATCCCTTTTTAAAAAAATTCTTTTTACTAATAAAATTGTAGAGCTCGTCGAAAGAACCAAAGACTTGTTGATCCAAACCAAGGCTTTTATTAGCAAAAGACAGGAGCTCTTCACAGGTGGCCGACCAGTCCGGAATGATCTGACCTGGCTAGGGACATAACCCTTTAAGGCCCAGACAGTAGGCATGGCTAAGCTCTCAGCCAATCGCTGTAAGCACCGTCATTACACTCTCGATACTGTAACTATATACATTGGTGATAGGTCTGTACTATCACAAGTGTCCATAAACGATCCCAAGATCTCGCAGTTCCTCCACAATGCTCAGAGTCCTCCTATTAACATTGTATTCTACCTTCAAATTTGACCTATCTAAATTAATCACTATACTTATCTAGACTAAACTCCATCTGCCACTTCTCAGATCAGCTATAAACCCCATCAATGTCCCTTTGTAACATTTTGCAATCCTCTACACTGTCCACAACACCACCAACCTTCGTGTCATCCGCTAGCTTACTAACCCACCCTTCCACTTTCTCATTCTGATCATTTATAAAAATTACAAAGATCCTTGCAGAACACCCCTGTTCACTGACCTCCATGCAGAATATGAATCATCTACAACCAAACTTTGCCTTCTCTGGGCAAGCCAACGCTGTATTCACAAAGCAAGGCCTTCTTGGATTCCAGGCCTCCTTACTTTCTGAATGAACTTTGCATGGTGAACCTCATCAAATGCTTTACTGAAATCCATACACACTACCTCCATGGCTCTTCCTTCACTAATGTTCATCCTCAAAAACTTTTACGTCCCTGTAACTTTTGAATGTCCCTATTATACCCAGCTTCCACCATCACCCCTGGTTATGCATTTCAGACACCCACCAATCTCTCCAGCACCTCCCCTAAATATCTTCTACTCATCTTAAACAGATTGGCCATTGCCACCCTGGGAATAAGTTGCTGGCTGTCCACTCCATTCTCATAATGAAAGAACAATTTTTAAAAAAGCAGAGATAGATGGTGGATTCTGGAGTGAATAGCTAAACTGCTGGTCGTGTAGCAAATATAGGGTTGTAGGGAGGGGTGAAAAGGGGTCTAGTGACATTTTAGATTGAGGACTTGCATCAGACCCAGCAACTAAACAATGATCTGTTTCCAGATCCAGGTAGTGTGTGACTTGCTGGGAGATATGAAAATACCCATGCCCCAACTACCCTTGTCCTAAAACAAGATAGAGATCACGGATCTGGAATGCATACTTGAAGTGGGCTTGGTATGTTGCTGCAGTGGACCTGCTGGATGGCCATGGTGGAGGGAGGAATATTTAGTCTGAGTGCTGACCACTCAGGCACTACTTTTAATGCCAATAACTCTTGGTCCAGTGTAAAGCACAGGCAAAACATCCAGGAGGGGACTAGAAAGTAACATCCAGCTTGATCAGAAAGTAATTCTGAGACATGATGAATAATATTCTGTTGCAAAGACTTCTCTCATTTGCACAGAGCGCTAAATTGTAAAGGAACATGATTGAATTTGCCTAATTTGCACCATGTAAGTTTGTGATCCAATTGATTTCACTTTGTTTTGTGCATTATCACAATGTGCATTTTATATTATCTGCAAAACTGTTGTTACAAATTGGGACGAGTTTACATAACCACTGGGAGATCACAAGAAAAATATTTGAGGAAATTATTATCTCACTCAATCAGAGAGAGTAAAAGACAGAGTGGTGTTGCAATAAATTGGAAAGTAAATAACGAGCACAGTTAATAACATTTCCCCCAGCAATTATATTATCAATGTTAAGATAAATTAACATCCTTCATTGTGATGCAATACTCTTTTACCTGTAACAATAATTACAAGAAAGTCATAACCTTTGTGTTACTGTACTAAGATTGATCTGTGTTGTATTCTCACTTTGCCCAAAATGCCACCCCTTCCCAAACTTTCACCTCTCAAATCCCTTTCCTGGCATTGAACCCATGCCTCCCTCTCCAGTCATTTCTGATCTATGCTACTTGTGCCTATGAGACACATCTTCTTTTCTCTTGTTAGTCAGCCAGCCAGCCAATTTGGTCAACTTGAGGGGGCTATTTCCACCATGATGATACAGGTGAAGAATTACTTTACAGGTCAGAATGGGAAAAGAAAACATACTTCCATCCTAATAGCAACTCGCAGAGCAGGAGGTTCACTGAAACCAGGGCATGCACCATTCATGCAGGTCCTTCATTGTGCATGAGTGGTAATTCTGGACTTTCAACTCCAATAGTACTACAGGAGTACCTTCAGTAAGTCAAAGTTTAGCACAATCTTCTCTAGGGCAATTTGGGATCAATTCTGGGTTTGTTTACACTGCACAGATCCCAAAATAAATTTATAAATAAAGAAGTGGAGGAGTAGGAGGGTTTATGACAAACCCTGGTGATATTTATTGATCCAACATTTTGTTTTCTGATTTTCTTTTCAAACTGATTCAAGTTATCATTTACAAACCTACTGACTCCCAGTTATCTGTGCTACACCTCTTCTCACCCAATCTCTTGAAAGGGTGGATTTCCTTTCTCCCAGTTCTTCCATCTCTGCTATATCTGTCCTGCAGCCTTCATGTCAATGCAATCACAAAGAAGACTCACCAGTGGCTATACTTCAAATTAAGACATAGAGCATGGTAACAGGCCATTATAGCCCATGTGTCCATTCCACTTAATTTAAACCCAATTAACATATACCCATAGTACATTTCAAATGGTGGGAAGAAACCAGAGCCCCTGGTAAAACCCATGCTGACACGGGGAGAAAATGTGGGATTTGAACCCCGGTCCTGATCAGTGGGGCTATAAAGGCATTGCACTAACCACTATGCCAACTGTGCCATCCCACTTCGTAAGGAGTTTGAGGAGATTTGGTATGTCAACAAACACTCTCTAAAATTTCTACAGGTGTACTGTGGAGAGCATTCTGTCTGGTGTATCACTGTCTGGTGTGGAGGTGCCACTGCACAGGAGAGAAAAAAACTCCAGACAGTTGTTAACTCAGCAATCGATGTCACAGGCACCAGTCTTCACTCTACTGATGACATCTACAAGAAAGTAGCCTCTAGCCTCAAGGATGCCTGCCACCAAGGCCATGCCCTCTTCACACTGCTACCATCAAGAAAAAGGTACAGGAACCTGAAGACAAAAACTCAGTGACACAAGGACTGCTTCCGCCCCTCTGCCATTAGATTTCTGAATGGACAATGAACCACAGACACTACCTCACCTTATCCTATTTTCTTACACTATTTATTTATTTTTAAAATGTAATTTATAGCAATAGTTGCACTGTAATGCTGCCATAAAACAATGGATTTTGTGACATGTTCATGACAATAAATTTTGATTCTGATCTGTTCCAATGATGAGGCTTTCCATTCCAAATTATTTGCGATGCCCTCCATTTTCAGTAAACCTGGTTTCTCTTCCATTGCTATCAATTCAGCCCTCACCTTCATCTCCATCTCATGCACATATATCCTCGATCCATTTCCACCACACCCCCTCCCCCTTCACTGACACAGCAGGGACAGGAGTCTTATTGTCCTCACCTATCACCCTCCCAGCCTCCACACCCAACATATTATTCTCCGCAACTTCCACCACCTATAACAGGATTCCACCACCAGACATATCTTCTCCTCCACCCTTCACCTTTCATGGGAATCACTCTCTCCGTAACTCCCTTGTCCTCTTGTCCCTTACCCTGGCATTTATCCCAATGACCACAACAAGTGCTGCACTTGCACCTAAACCATCTCCCTCACCTCCATTCAGGGCTTCAGACAAGCAAAGTACACTCTTCACCTGTGAATCTGTAGGGATCATTTACTGCATCACATGCTCCCGGTGAGGTCATCTCTCCCTTGGGGAAACCTGATCAGGGGATTGCTTCACAGGGCACCTTCTCTCCATGCATCACAACATTCAGAATCTTCTGGTGGCCAACCACTTTAATTCTGCTTCTCATTCCCATTCTGACATGTTTTTCCATGGCTTACTGTACAGCTACATTGAAGCCACGTGGAACTTGGAGGAACAGCACCTTATTTTCTGCCATATCTAGTTTCCAACCAGATGGCAACAACAACAACTTCTACATTCTCTGGTAACCTTCCCCCTCAACACAATTTCTCAGGCCCCATTCTTTCTTCCCTTTTCCTTCATTTTTCCCTTCCCTGCCCTTTCTACCAGCCCATCACCCATACCTTCCTTTCTCCCCCAAGTTTGTCTTCCTCTGCCCTCTGCCTATTCCTCAGTTCACCTTCAGCTTTTTAATATTTTTTCAATTTCTTCCCTCCCCCATCTGTAATTGATCTGTCACTGCCAAGCTGTAGTCTTGCTAACCTATTCTCCTACTCCCCCCCCCCCCACCCTTTTATTTGGGATATCTATCTCTGTTTTGCTATTCCTGATGAAGGGTTTGGGCCCAGAATGCCCACTGTCTTTTGCCTTCAATAGATGCTGCCTGACCTATTGAGTTCCTCCATCTTTTTTGTGCGTTTCTGAAATTGTCTCAACTTAGTTTCCAGATTACTAATCAAGTAATTTCACCATTGGTTTATGGTTCCTTTTCACCACCATACTACCAAACTCGGGTTCTCAGGACTAAACTTTGCCTAACAGCTACCAAGGTCAAAATGTTAAGTGTCAGTCCAAAACACTGACAACAGAGAGAGAGGTGAGGGCATAAAGCATCCTCACATCCTAGTCACACTCTCTTCTAGCTGCTTCCTTCAGGCAGAGGTACAGAAGCCTGAAGTGCAGCACCCTTCGGTTTCCAACAGCTATCAGGCTCTTGAACCTCCCTGTTTGGCCCCAACCGTAACACTACCAAGGTCAACCAAATATCTGCCTGCATTATTGAAACAGCAGTGTTTCCCTTTACACTACTGCAAATTATTTATCCATTTCTCCTTTATTTCTGTTAGCTTTTTTTCTCCTGTAATGTGCCACTGTAACGACAGCATTGCCGTTGGTGCGAACCTGCAGGGAGCGAGGAAGTGGAGAACCAGCACTCCTATGGTGTCCAGCAGCCCAGTTGACTGTTAATGGCTCCACACAGGCTTGGAATGACCCGTTGGGGAAGCCAGCAGTGGTTTTATTTGAGATACTGCGTCTGCACCCAAGATGGCAGCACCTAAAAATTGGCAGCAGCAATGAGGGGTTGCAGACTCTAGGGAAGTGAAGGACTGGAGCAGGGCATCACTCCCCCGTCAGAGAAGGAGAAGTGGAGGTGACGACCCATAGGGCAGTGTCCATGGAGGTAAGACCAGTGAGATGCTCTGAGGCTGAGGGACAAATGCATGCAGCAGCCTGCTGGCAATTCAAGGCAAGGGCTTCTGGAGAGTGCTGTCGAGAGACTCGCTGGAAACTGGCTCAAACTGGCCAATCACACAACATGCAGTCTCAAGAAAATGCACTTATCTGGCATCTACCAATCCCCATGATGCTGGACACCAGGGGTTTTACTATATATGATGATCAGCATATGTGCATAAACCATTGTTGTGATCAGGGGTAGAAGCTTTCAACACACCAACATCCAGTCCAACAGCGGTGTTTTGAACAACAAGGCATCCTTTGATACATGGGATTGAACGAACCCTCAATAGAATTTTATGACTCTTTAGTTGACAAAGATCAAACAACTGGAATAAAATAATGTCACCAGGTCACCTTAAATCACTCCTTTGGTTCCTGTGGACAAATACTTTTGCAGAGCTTTTGCAGAACAACTGAGAGGCAGCGGGTATTTAGGATGATGTAAACAAATGCTGGGACCTCAAGCTGTGACAATGAAATAATCAAGTGAGTATATTTTTAATTTAGAGATACAGCATGGAAACAGACCCTTCTGTTTCTACCCACATATACCAATTAACCTACAAACTCCCGTACCTTTTTGGAGGACGGGGAAACCTGGAGTACCTGGTGGAAGTCCGCGTGAACACGGGGAGAACATACAAACTCCTTACGGACAACTCCAGATTCAAACCTGGGTTTCTGGCGCTGTATTAGCATTGTACTAACTGCTCTACTAACCATGCTGCCCACTAGCTGGCAGAATCTCCCTGCCACATTGCCATAGCTGAAGTCATATTCACATTCCTTGGCCCTCCTCCACTGGAGCTTTATTTTGCCTCACCAGGGCGACTGAAGTGGTCTGTCTGCAACCGGTTGGTGTAAATACCATGTCCTAAACTTCCTTGCTACTGCAAACATAAAACATTTTTTTCAAGCAAATTGTTTTAGTCATCCAACGTACTTTATATGGACTTTTCTTGAGAAGTGCTTCTGACAAATCTATACACATATGTGAAGAATTAGCTGTGCACATTTAATGGAAGAACCCTGATGAAAAGCATTTCTGTATGTTCAGACGTACAATTAAAATTCAGCACTTGAGGTGCAGTTGCAAAGAAAAGCAGAGAGCAGGCAAGGATATGTTTAGCATAAGACTTCATTTATTCTCCTTTTTTGGACTTTTTATTCTAAACGTTCATTATAGCACAGTGTCCAAAGACTTTAAATTTTTACTACACTGTACACTTGGAGATGTATATAGAAAATAAAATTATGTGAATGTACATACAATAGTTCTTGTGGTGGAGAGTGGAGGTAGAAATTGAGTCAGAAAACAGTCAACAGTAATTCTTGATTGATATTTCACTGTCTCTCATTCAAACAAATATTTGCATTTTTTTTGGGTCATTTTATTTTCCTTCAGATGCACCTCATTGTGGCCATAATGTGACAAGCTTGAATTGCAAAAGCTTGTAGCAGTCAAGATGTTACCATGAAACGTATCCTGCATTTGGCACCTTATTGTTCACCTAGGGACTGTCAATGCAGCTCTTGACAGGGGTTTTCATTGATCCTATGGCTGCGGCACCTCGGGGCATTTGCTATGCCTTGCATTCAGTGAATCTGCCGATGGCGATGAAGGAAACTCAACTTGCAGTTTAAGCATTCCTGTCTGATCTCATTCATGTCACAGAAGGTTTAGACTGAGCCTTATTGGATTGATAAAAGTGGCTTCTCTCTGCGTTCCCTTTGGCAAACATTTTGCATGGATTGGTTATAAGTCTGGGAAGCTTGAAGCAAATTAAGGAGGAGGAGCAAAGAGCAGAAATCATGTTGTTCCATTGATCAGTTTTTGCATCGCCGCTGGTGACATCCCTATAGTCCCTAATGCTACACATAGGAAATGTTTGTCCTTGTAGACTTTAAATCTTTCCAGCCACATGAAGATCACCTGCCCTTGTCAGATTTTCAGGTTCTTCAGGTTTATTGTCAGAGTACGTATATGGAATCATATGCGACCATGAGATTCTCATTTCTGTGTGCGAGGCAGGATGACCACTTATTGGTAGTGCAAAAAAACTTTTTGAGGTAAAAGTTACCACTCTGATAATGGGGACTTAGCCTGGTCTTCTTCCTCAGCCTTCAGCACCTCATGCAATGACATCTGTTCCCCAGGCAGTGGCTGTGGCACCAACACATTAAAGGTTAGAATGGCCCTACATTTTCAATAAGCCAGAGAACATTCATGAGTCGAAGGCATCTGCCAGCTGAGTACATTCCAGGAATCTGCACCTGCTTACTGCAGCACCGAGTTCAGCCTAGGTTTGGAGCTGAGTGTGTGTGCCTGGCATCGCACACCATCCCTGCACTTGACTTTTGGTACCCCGATGCATCATTATTGACTGAGCTGGAAGACCAGACATTCTTGATGATTGGCCCCCTGGGTATTCCCACCCGCTGTCATATCTAACATGAATGGGAGTTACAAACCTCCATTGAAAGGTAAATTCAATACATTTTTTAAATTTCAGTGCTTGTGCTTCATTTATTGATCAATGAGCCTTGGAGAGGACCCTGTAGAAGTTTATAAAATCATGACAGACATAGACAAGGTGAATAGTCATCATCTTTTCTCCCAGGACAGGGGAGTTTCAAACTAGAGGAGATAATACTAGAGGGCTTGTCTAGAGTTCCAAGGTGAGAGGAGAAAGATACAACAGGGGCATGAGGGGCATCTTTATCATATGGGTACATGGAACAAGCTACCAGAGAGAAAAGAAGAGGAGGGTGCAATTGTAGCATTTAAGGGATGTTTAGATAAGATACATAGATATTTCCATGTAGAGGAATATGAACAGAATGTAGGCAAATAAGATTAGCTTGATCAGTGTTGAGATGTTGAGCCTATTTCCGTGCTGTAAAACTCTGAGACTCTAATGGCAGTTTCAAAGCTTGTAACTAAATGTATCATTTTTAAAAAATTATTTTCAATTAATGAAGTTTATTCCAAACTCTCTGACCCACTCTGAGAGTGGTGACTCAGCGCAGACTTTATTCTCAGCCTGCTGCACCTCATGCAAAGACTGCAGTAGTGATGCTTGGATTGTACTGGAAGCGGAGCAGCAGCAAGATTAGGTCAGAAGACGGGTGGGGGGGGGTTGGAGAGAAACAGGCAGATGCAGAGCAGGATCAGCGTAGTCTGGCCTTGGTTCCTAACCCCTGAGGAGCGCAATGAATTAGAGGAAGGGAGCAAATGCAGTGAATCCAAATTTGCTGATGGCACAAAATTAAGTGAAAAGGAAAATCGTGTAGAGGACAAAGAGAACTTGCAGAGACATATAGATAGGTTGAGGGAGTGTTATGAATAAATATGTCTTTAAAAGAGATAGATTGTGGGGGTTTAGTGTAGATCACTTCACAAACAGAGTAACACTTCACAAAAGACATCTCATTTAAAATGCAAGACCTTTGCTGAAGCCAGACATTGAGGCTCCAGTTGGCTTTGCAGAAGCAATGAAAAATGCTGATCTATTGTGTATGTGCAATAAAGTCCAGGCTCAGAAATACTGATAAGACCTTTCAAAGATTAGGTTTGAAGCCTTGGGAGAGGTTTTTGCTTTTTAAAATGGGAGAGAGGTAAAAACAAACAGTATTCTTCTCAGAGAGAGAGAGAGAGAGAGAGAGAGAGAGAGAGCGAGAGAAGGAGGTCAGTTCTACAGTAGCAGTTGAGGCTGCAAAATGGCAAGCTGGCAGGTTTGTTGAAAAACCCCATTTTGAAGAGGGGTTGTGAGCTCATTCAAACCCCTTGTAGTCCTTACAAGAGGAAATGGCTGGCTAGAGTGTTTCTACTGAAATAAGGGAAACTAGGAACTCCGTGATGTCCTGGAAGAAGAGGTTATGATTTGGAAAATCCATGATAGGGCAAGTTTCTTCTGCAAGACACTGAAGTAACTGATTGGAGGAAATCAGTTTGTGTGTGTCCAATGAGCAACAAATATCTCTCTGAAACCAACAAGAACCTTCATGAGTGCTAACCATTTAACTTTAAGCACCAGAGCCTGGTGAAGATTCATAAATGTTAAATTCTGTGCACAGTATGAGAATTGCCTGATACCGGTGAACTTGGAGAAGTGAGAAGTGAATGATTGACTGTGAAACAAAGAATTTTCCTGAACATTATATACATCCTACACATTATATACACGTGCACTTTGTATTAGAAGGGGGTTAAGTTAATAGTAATAAATTAAAGTTTGATCCTGTTTTTATGTTTAAAGAAAATTAAAAGCAACTTTTGTTTAAGTAACCATTTGTCTTGGTGAATTCCTATTGCTGCTGGGTTTTGTAGTCCTCTGGGCTCGTAACAAGAGAGCAAGGGTAAATGTGAGGTCATCTATTTTGAGAGGAAAATCAGTAATCAGCCTTTCATTGGAATGGGGAAAAATTCCAACACCATTGTGCAGAGAGACTTGGGTGTGCTTTTAGATGAATCACAAAATGTACGTTTACAGATGCAGCAGGTAATCAAGAAGGCAAATGACATTCATTGCTAAAGGAATTGAATCTTAGAGTAGGGAGATTCCTCTGCAGGCTACTGTTGAGGACACCTGGTGTACTGTGTGCAGTTTTGGTCTCCTTACTTTGGAGGTGGTGGAGCAAAGATTCACCGGGTAATTTTGGAAATGAGGGCGTTAGCTTAAAGAAGAGATAGAGTCTCCTAGGCCCATACTCATTGAAGTTTTGAAGGGTGAGGGGAAATCATAGAGAAGCATATAAAATTATGAAGGGAATCGATAAGATAGCAGGGAGGTTGTTTGCAGGTGAGATTATAGCCTCAGAGATATAGTCTCAAAATTCAGGGGAGTAGATTAAAGACAGAGATGAGGAGGTACTGCTTCTTCCAGAGAGTAGTAACTCTGTAGAATTCTTTACTCAGTGAAGCGGTGGAGGCTGCTTCATTAAAAGTATGTAAGAAACAGATATATGTATTTTTGAATAGTATGTGAATTAAGAGTTATGGGGAACATGGAGGTAAGTGGAGCAGTGTTCATGAACCAAGCTTGATGGACCAGATAGCCTCCTCCTGCTCCAATTTTTTATGTTGTTATGTAAGAGTTTCCACATGTGCATTTAGTCAAGGGGAGAATGCATAGCAAGCATTGTAGAATACAGCCCATACATCAGGGCCAGTGCTACCACTAGGTGAACTAGGCATCTGCCTAGGGCACAGACCTCAGAGGGGCGCATTCAGGGTGGCCAGATGTCTGGTCTGTTACCAGACCTAGCTCCCAGGGTGAGAGCCTTGGCAATGGCTAGCATCAGTGCATTCTTCCACATCCAGCTGCACAGCCGGGTTGGGCCCAAGGGCCAGCCTGACAAGCTGGGGGAATGCATAAAAGCCGCCGGCGCCTGGCTCCACTGCCCTGAAGGCCCGTTCCTCCTGCAGCTCTGCACCAAGCTGGCCAAAGCCACCAGATCAGCCTTCTCCTGTTTGCCCTCTTCGAGTGGCTGAACGATCACTTCCCTGGCTGCTCTGGAGCTGCATCTGCCATCATGAACACCGTCATCTTGTCCTGCAGCCCTGCTCTCCGGGTCCAGACTTTGACATCCTTGGTGCTGTCCGTGCACCTGCAGTGGATGGCAGGAGAGAAGGTCAGATTCTCCATCATCCACTTCATCTCTGTGCTGGTCATGCACAACACAGCTGAGGTGGTCTCTTGCCTCCTCTTCTCCTTGCTGCTCTTCAATGCCAAAACCCACCACATCTGGTGCTCGCTGGCCGTTGACACTGGCTTGGCCATGGCCATCATCCACCTGCTGCCCGGTGCCTTGGATGGGCACTTGTGCCTGGAGGCCAGAGCCCCGGTACGCCACATTGCCACTGTCTTCCCAGCCCTCAAGCCCCTGAGTGATTGCAGGCACCTTCAGCAGATGTCTGCCTGCTCTGCTGAGAGAATTAGTAGGGTTCAGAGAACCAGACAAAATACTTAATAATTAATAGCACTAATATCATTGTGTGGCATCCTGGTATTACCTAACGCCATAAATAACCCTTTTATCAGCGGGATTGATGGTACTCATTCAGCCCAGGTGAAAGGTTATCTTGGATTGTGGGGTCTTGGGTGGGCTTCCTCTGGCTGGAGATTTCTGTGGTTTGGGTGCGGGAACAGGGAGAGTATAGGTGGCAGGTCCCATCCCACTACTGCCTGGCCCAACCCCAAGAAATTTCTGTGCCAGGGGAGTGCAAGCATTACAGGGCAAGAGGAACAATGAATCTGCTCGTGGTGATGGGCGAAGCCTTCGTTCACCATGGCAGGGATGAGACATAAGAGATATTGTTTATCTCCTAAACCCTGCCATTAGGAAATGCTGGGAACACTACTCAGCAGGTCAGCCACCTCTGCAGAAAGAGAGAGACTAGTGTGAGTGTTTCAGCTCAACGAACTGGGGTTCTCTCTCCACATATGCTGCCCAACTTGCTGAATGGTTCAACCTTCTGATTTTCCATCACAATTCTAATCTGTGCCTTTCTCTACCTTTAGTGTCCATGATTCTTATTCTGTAGGAGTGAAGCTTGGGGGAGGGTGTTGTATGAGTATGATGAGAGCCAGGTCAATCACTGTGCCAGTGACATGTCACAAGGGGCAGGGCAGAGCTCTCCCCTGACATCATATCTACTCCACTCTGGATACCTGATGGAGCTCGGTGTGAAGCAGGGAAAGAGGGTCTTCCCCAAACCCTACTCCCCATCTCTAGCGAAGACAGATGATTTGGTGTCTGTCATCTCACACCCGGACCTATAGAGAACTACCTCCTCCCCCACCCCCCCTCCAGGAATCAGGTGAAGCTGATGCTAGGCTCGGTGACATAAGGCCTTCTGCTGGCACGGCATGGAGGCAGGCAGACACATCCTTACCAGTCCATGCCAATACTAGAGCCCAGACGCTCACTGCCTCTCGCAGACCCCAAGCTCATTAGACATGAGAACAGTGTCTACATATTTTCATGATTTACAAGTAATACACCAATACTGGAACCCTTCATCAGGACTGAGATTACTTGTAAATCATGAAAATATGTAGACACTGTGGTTGAAGTAAAAAACACAAAATATTAAAGAAGCTCAGCAGGTCAAATTGTGCCCTTTACACAGCAAAGGTAAAAATACATTACTGACGTTTTGGACTTGTATTTCTTATTCTTGCAATTTAAAATAAATTTAGCAGTTTCAGGTATTGTGCTTTACATTTTTTCTACAAAAGATCTGTTTTTGAAAATAGAAGTTGGCAATTTTTTTTGGGGGGAGTGCATGTAGTTGGTCTTGCCTAGGGCGCAAAATAGTCTGGCATCAGCCCTCCCTGGCATGTCATCATCCTGATATGTACAGTATGAGTACATGCAGTAGAAAAACATCCCCTCAAAAGACCATATAACCATGTAACCATATAACTGTTTACAGCGTGGAAACAGGCCATATCAGCCCTTCAAGTCCGCACTGGTTCACTTGAACAATTCCGCTAGTTTTCCCCTTCCTCTCTCTGCCCATAACCCTCAAACCCCCCTCATATCCATGTACACATCCAAATATTGAGGTCAGGAAAATATTCTTCCTTCACTGTCTGCATTGCTCTGGCAGAGTACCTATACAGACCTAGATTTGAATGTTCATTGAATGGGTCCTTGATTTTACCTATTTTTGTAATGCGAGGATTGCAATGATATGCTGTACCCCAATCCATATACTTTTCAATGCTGTCCCTTTGTTAATTTTGCAACCATCAAATTATTTCTGATTATCATCAGTCTCCAGGGCTCTTCATTTTGATGAAAGGTCATTGACCTTAAACATGAACATTTTTCTCTCTCTTTCTGGATACCTCCTGATCTGTTGAATATTTTCAATAATTTCTGTTTTTGTTCCATTCTTTCTTCCTTCGCTTTCTTTTCTGACGATATTATATCCTGATGGTAGAATGCCAAAACACTTCTCTTTGGCTTGGCTTCGCGGACGAAGATTTATGGAGGGGGTAAATGTCCACGTCAGCTGCAGGCTCGTTTGTGGCTGACAAGTCCAATGCGGGACAGGCAGACACGGTTGCAGCGGTTGCAGGGGAAAATTGGTTGGTTGGGGTTCGGTGTTGGGTTTTTCCTCTTTTGCCTTTTGTAAGTGAGGATGGAGCGGAGACAACACTGGTGGAAGCGTTCTAGGAGCCGTAGGTGATGCCGGTAGAGGACCCATGATTCGGAGCCGAACAGGAGTGTGGGTATGACAATGGCTCTGTATACGCTTATCTTTGTGAGGTTTTTCAGTTGGTTGTTTTTCCAGACTCTTTTGTGTAGTCTTCCAAAGGCGCTATTTGCCTTGGAGAGTCTGTTGTCTATCTCGTTGTCGATCCTTGCATCTGATGAAATGGTGCAGCCGAGATAGGTAAACTGGTTGACCGTTTTAAGTTTTGTGTGCCCGATGGAGATGTGGGGGGGCTGGTAGTCATGGTGGGGAGCTGGCTGATGGAGGACCTCAGTTTTCTTCAGGCTGACTTCCAGGCCAAACATTTTGGCAGTTTCTGCAAAACAGGACATCAAGCGCTGAAGAGCTGGCTCTGAATGGGCAACTAAAGCGGCATCGTCTGCAAAGAGTAGTTCACGGACAAGTTTCTCTTGTGTCTTGGTGTGAGCTTGCAGGCGCCTCAGATTGAAGAGACTGCCATCCGTGCGCCTGCCAAAGAACTTACTTTCTAGAGAACTGGCCGAGGGCAGATTGTAATGTGGTGAACAGGAAAGGAACTCAGAGATTTAGTGTTTCTCAACCTTTTTCAATTTAAGGCCCACCCATCTTCCACCCTAACATGCCATGGCAATGACTGAGCAATATGTTCTAGTCAAAGGGAGCACTGTAAGAAATATATCTTTATCCAATTTAAAGTATTTTTAAAAACATTTTTAAAGGCCCACATGGAATCCCACAGTGACCCTCAGAGAACCACTGTATGATCCCCGAAGGGTTACAACATTGACATGTACCAGTGGAAACAATAGGTATTGAGTCCTCCTCTTTAGCGTACCCACATAACAAGCAGTGCTCATTTGTATGAGGAAGCTAGAATGGAGGAAACAAAGAGGACACCATCAACTCCATCTTCACTTCCCACCCCGCCACATTTTCGACTCTCCCTTCTGCCAGGAAGAATATTCATGAATGTGAACTCATGCACCACTAAATTCTTTCTTTTTAAAATATTTTTAATGAGCTTAATAGGTAAAACCCTAAGTGCATAGACATCCAGTTAGTAGCATACAACAGGTCATATCATATGCATAACACAGATAAATTGTAAATCGTAAACATACACATAATTGTTTACTTAACGTGTCTCCTTCAAAGCATCAAATCTGTTCCTCATAAAATAATAAAATTAGTATTGAATAGAAAATAGATAAGATACAATTAAAATTCCATTATATTAAAAAAAGATAATTTCATCTTATTTTGATATGATCTATAATAACCCACACTTAAATCCAATTTTATCTAATCATTCCACTAACGAGAAAAAAAATTAAAAGAAAAACACCAAAGAAAGAAAAATCCCCCCTACTAATCCAACTCTTTCCTCTAAACAAGGTTAGCTTGTTTAAATTATGAAGATATGGATCAAATAATGACCTTTAGATGCCAGACAGGAAATCTCCAGAGAATCCAAACCTCTTAAATCTTCAAATTGTGATAAAAATCCGTGAATGGGCCCCGTATCTTATCAACTTCAAACTTTACATCTTTAATATTGTATCTAATTTTTTTCAAATTTAAATAAGATATCATGTAACCACTGGATATGAGTGAGTGAAGATTCAAGGACAGTTTCTTTCCCATTGTTACCATGCTCCTGAATGAACCTCACAAAAGTAAAATTATGTTACCTTTCCTCTTTCCAACTGATCACTCTCTGTAGCTCTACAATCGATCACTTTTTTTTAACTGCTGTACTATACATGGTTGATGAGCTGGTCTACTCACAAAAAGGTCTTTCTCACTGTTCCTTGGTCTGTGTGATCATAAACTTGAACTTGACTTGACCTGAGGAAAAGAGAATTTCAAAAGTCACAAACCATTGATACTAAAACATTACAGAAATTTTAAATTTGGATTTTACTGGATCTAGATGTCACATGAGAAAAGTCAGGGATAGAAGGGTCACTGTGCTTCCCTCCAACATTATTGTACCTTACAAACAGGGGTTTTAATAATGAATGCCCACAGAGTCAACCATCTTACAGTATACTCTTGATGGGATTTTTGTTCTGGTTCCATTATGGCAGGGGATCCTGCAAAACTTTTGTCAACTAATCCTGGCAGATCCTCTCCTTGTATTCATTATAATCATTTGATTGTCCTATTTTAAACGACTATCAAAAGTATTCTTGCACTACCTTCTCTATTACGTGAAACATAATTTTTCCCTAAATCTCAGTTTACATAACAATACTTAATTCAATTCATGCCCTCAGTATTTTTTTGTTTGCTCAGTTTTTTTCCCCTGGCATATACTTGAGAATTTGTTAATACCTCACAGAAATTCTTTATCTAAGTCTTGCAAAGTTTAAAGGCAGGGGCTGGAATGGAGGTACATCACCAATCACGTGTTTCAAAGCAAAGTAAGTTGAATGTGCAGCATACTGAGACAAACAATTTAGAATATAACCTGTTTATGATTACATTATAGCCTGATTCATGTGGCATTATCATGAAAACATACTTGACTTACTTTAGAACCATAGAGTTCATATGGGTTCATTGCTCTGTTCAGGCAGATTTTTCTTGTATTAGGTCCTGTAACAGGGCCAAACATTGTTTTGCAGGAGTGTTTTCCTTCAACTTTCAAATTATGTTTAGAGGATTCCAAATGTGAAGTGTTTAGAGTACAGCCATGGATGGTTGAGACAGCTAACTTTCCTAAGTAACACAATGCTAACATCTTTTATTAACAAGCACATTCCTCTCCCAATCATCAGTCCTCTTAGATCTTTGTAATTTATAAAAAATATTGGTGAAAAGTGCATGTTCAGAGGGTTGAACCGGGAAAAGGTCAGAGTTGGCGGGGGGGGGGGGGGGGTGGGGGAATGAGAGTCAGTTTCCAGCATTATTTCATAACATCAATGTACAACTTGATTTTATCCAGTATGCAACCCCCAAACTCAGCAGAGAAAATTTGAAATGGAGCCAAGGTGTGTAGGAACTCAAATAGTTTCCAATGGTGGATGGAGTGAAGAGGCAGGTGAACATTACAAGCCGAGGGCAGATATGAGAATGAAATTAGGTGTCAGGAGAAAAGTTTAGATAAATGTATCACAGACCATCCTGATGTGGAAATTAATCAGCGTTCCTTTATCACTAGGTATAAATCATATAACCATATAACCACTTACAGCACAGAACAGGCCAGTTCGGCCCTACTAGTCCATGCCATAACAAATCCCCACCCTCCTAGTCCCACTGACCAGTGCCCGGTCTATACCCCTCCAGTCCTCTCCTCTCCATGTAACGATCCTGTCTTTCCTTAAATGTAACCAATGATCCCACCTCGACCATGTCTGCCGGAAGCTCATTCCACATCCCTACCACCCTTTGTGTAAAGAAATTTCCCCTCATGTTTCCCTTATAATTTTCCCCCTTCAATCTTAATAGTTTGAATCTCCCCCACTCTTAATTGAAAAAGCCTATCCACATTTACTCTGTCTGTCCCTTTTAAAATCTTAAACACCTCTATCAAATCCCCCCTCAATCTTCTACACTCCAGAGAAAAAAGCCCTAGTCTGCACAACTTTTCCCTGTAACTCAAACCTTGAAATCCTGTCAACATTCTCGTGAACCTTCTCTGTACTCTCTCTATTTTGTTTATATCTTTCCTATAATTTGGTGACCAAAACTGTACACAGTACTCCAAATTTGGCCTCACCAATGCCTTGTACAATTTCATCATAACCTCCCTACTCTTGAATTCAATACTCCGATTTATGAAGGCCAGCATTCCAAATGCCTACTTCACCACACCATCTACCTGAGTATCAGCCTTGAGGGTACTATTTACCATAACTCCTAAATCCCTTTGTTGCTCTGAGCATCTCAATAGCCTACCATTTAATGCATATGACCTATTTAGATTTGCCTTTCCAAAATTTAACACCTCACACTTATCTGTATTAAATTCCATCAGCCATTTCTCAGCCCACACCTCCAGCCTTCCTAAATCACCTTTTAATTTACGGTAATCTTCCTCACTGTCCACAACACCACCAATCTTTGTATCATCCGCAAACTTGCTTATCCAATTCTCCACCCCTACTTCCAGATCGTTAATATACATAACAAACAATAGTGGACCCAGGACCAATCCCTGAGGAACTCCACTAGTCACCGGCCTCCAATTGGACAAACAATTTTCTACCACTACTCTCTGACACCTCCCATCCAACCATTGCTGAATCCATTTCACTACCTCCTTATTTATACCTAATGCCTCCACCTTTTTTCCTAACCTCCTGTGGGGAACTTTGTCAAAAGCTTTACTAAAGTCTAAATAGATGACATCCACAGCTTTCCCTTCATCAACCTTTTTTGTAACCCCCTCGAAAAACTCAATCAGGTTTGTCAAGCATAATCTACCCCTGACAAAACCATGCTGGTTACTCCCTATCAATCCCTGTACCTCCAAATATTTGTAAATACCATCCCTCAGAACACTTTCCATCAACTTACCCACTACAGACGTCAGACTCACGGGCCTATAATTCCCAGGTTTACATTTGGACCATTTCTTAAACAGCGGAACCACATGCACCACCCTCCAATCCTTTGGCACTATCCCCATGACCAGTGACATCCTAAATATCTCTGTTAATGGCCCCACTATCTGTCCACAAGCCTCCCTGAGTGTCCTTGGGAATATTTTGTCCGGTCCCAGAGATTTATCCACCTTTATCTTTTTCAACACAGCCATCACTACCTCCTCGGTTATCCTTATATGCTTCATGACCTCCCCACTATTTTTCTTTACTTCAACTGGTTCAATATTTTTTTCTCTAGTGAATACCGAGGCAAAGAAATCATTCAAAATTTCCCTCATTTCCTCTGACTTCTCACTCAGCCTACCTTCGCTATCTACAAGGGGTCCAATTTTATCCCTCACTAGAAACCCTTTGGATTTATTTTTACTCTGTCTGCCAAAGCCTTTTCATGCCTTTTTTTGGGCTTTCTAATTTCTTTCTTAAGATTCCCTCTACACTCCTTGTAGTCCTCCTTCAAACTCTCAGCTCCCTGCTCTTTATACCTCTTGTACACCTCCCTTTTTCTCCTAACCAAATTTCCAATATTCATCGAAAACCAAGCCTCCCTATGACTTTCCTTTGATCCTCACTGGGACATATCCACTCTGTATCCTCAAAATTTCTTTTTTGAATATCCTCCATTTTTCATTTACATCCTTACCTGAAAATATCCTGTCCCACTCAATACTCCCCAAATCCCTTCTTATTCCTTTGAAATTTGCTCTTCTCCAATTCAGAACCTCAACTTTAGGCCCCTCCTTGCTCTTCCCTAAAACTACCTGAAAACTAACAGAGTTATGATCACTAGACCCAATTTGTTCTCCAACATTAATGTCCGATACCCGACCTAGCTCATTTCCTAACAGGAAATCTAGTATTACACCGTCCTGAGTCGGTTCTTCTACTAATTGATTTAGAAAACAATCTTGAACACATTTAACGAACTCTAGCCCATCCCAATCATTGTGATGGAAGTTAAAATCTCCCATGATCACTACCTTATGATTCTCACACATATACGTTATCTCCCTACAAATTTGTTCCTCTAATTTTCTTGCCCCACTTGGTGGTCTGTAATACACCCCTATTAGCACCCTCATGCCTCCTTCACCCCTCAATTCCAGCCTCACTGGACGATCCCTCCAGACCATCCTGCCACCTCATGGCAGTAATGTCCTCCTTAACAAGCAGAGCAACTCCTCCCCCTTTTTTACCCCTGCTCTATCACATCTAAAACAAATGTATCCTGAAATATTAAGTTGCCAGTCCTGCCCCTCCTGTAGCCAGCTCTCACTAATTGCCACAATATCATGACCCCATGCTCTAAGCTTATCTACCTTGTTCACTATGCTCTTGCATTAAAATATATGCATTTCAGAAAGTGGATCATCACCATCTCCAGGTAACTAAGGATGGAGACTAAATGCTGGTCTTGTCAATGATGCTTGTATCCCATGAGTGAATAAGGATAAAGATGGAAGAGAGAAAAATGTCTAGAGAGGCACTGGTATTGTTCAATGCTCAAGCTACAGATACAGGTGATACTTGGAAATTAAATAAATTAGACAATACAGCACAGCAACAAGCCCTTCCGACCCATGCTGCCCAAATACACCCATCTGACTGATGAACCGCCTAGCCATGTACATCTTTGGAATGTAGGAGGAAACTGGAGTACCTGGAGGAAACCCACATGGACGTGGGGAGAATGCACAAACTCCTTTCAAACAGCAGCAGATTCGAACCTGGGTCACAGGTGCTGTCATTTTTATCTGGTCCTTTTCAAATGAAAAGTCACTATTGTAATCTATTGCCCCAGATTACTGAAGTAATGAAAGCAGAACTGGCAACGTGTGGTGTAATTTCTGTGAAGCTGACAGCAAGCGTGCATGTACAACTGCAGATGTTATTTTCAGTCATTCACCTTTCGGCAGCAGATTTACTGTGAGATTAGATTTCTCATGGAGTTAACCAAACAAGATGGGCCTTGGGCAAAGTGCCAAATCTTTAAATTACAAACTCGTGGAAATATCCCATGCCCAGTACAATGAGGTGACAAGAATTATTTGCTAATTTTAAAAGGAGGAAATGTATTAATTTATTAAAGATTTTAGGACATATTACCAGTCTTAAAAATCTAAACGCTTTCCAATAATTTGTTTTGCTGTTGGAATTACTTGCCCTGAAGCAGTTGACACATTGGGCATTGTTGGTGTATCATCCATCTCTTATCTGAACAATGTTGTCTAGGCTTGAGTCTCATTAGCAAAATAATGAGTTGACTGTTTTGAACATTAGTTGGACTGATTTCAGGAACATTTTTGATCTTACAGTTTTTGTTGTTCTCCCACACATTGTTTACAAGCGTCAATGATAAACGTGGACTTTATGAAAGATAACTCACAGATCCATGATCCTCCATGACCTTCTCAGTGCTCAATCTTCTCAACCCTCACTGCCAGAAAGTGTCACTATCTGAATTCTAAACATCTTCTGGTGACTTGTGTTGTGATGCTTTCTCTAGCTGCTTTCAGATGGCCAGAATACCCCAATGTAAAGCCACCGAAAATACCTAAATGCGGCTGTTGAGAGGCCACCTGAAAGTGGAGAACCCTGACCTGAGGAGTACTTACCCAACCCTCCTTAGGTAGGTGTATTCTCCGCTTCCGAGCACTCCCCCTAGGCACCTGAAAGCGGGCAGGACTACGGCCACAGTTGACAGGAGCCGGCGTTTGCTCCACGATGCCTCTGCAGTCCACTGCGGACCTTTCAGGTGCCAGAACAGCATCTTCAGCGCTGCCACCTGAATGTCGCTTCGCACACACCCGCAGCCAGCTCTGGAGCCGCATTCTCCCAGCTATTCCACCTGAAAGCAGCTTCTGTTTCATTTTATTTCACTTCTATTCATTTCACTTCTATTCCATTTTCCCTTCTAAATTAAATTGGTTGAGACCTGTAGAAGATGCTGTTGTCAAGTGTGGCAGTAACCAATATAACGATATAACCATATAACCATTTACGGAGCAGAAACAGGCCATGTTGGCCTTTCGAGTCCGCACCGGTTCACTGATTTTGTGTGCCCTCTTCAGGCATTGGTCCCGGTAGATCTTCATTCAATAACGATGGGCGAATTCAATGCAGGTGGAATCAGTCATAGAAATGTTTGTGAAACGTGCAGTTCAATACTTCTGGGCACATTCAATACAGGGTCAATCTGTTTTGGGAGTAACTGTGGCGTGAGGATGCAGAGGACTCAGAGGGATGTGGAGAGAAGCCCAGTAAATGGACAAAAACATTACAGAAAAATATTACATTATCTACTTTAAATACTTCCAGACTGAGAAGTATCGGTGCTCAGAGGAACCTGGATGGCTATCTACAGGAAGCAGTTAGATTTAGCAATGATTAGAGAGGCAAACAGCATGCTGGCCTTGATTGAAAAAATATTTTGAGTCCAAGATTTGAGATGTCTTTGCAATTATACAGTGCTCTGGTGAAAAGGGTGAACCTTACATGACCAGAACTGTATTCCATTCGTGATCTAGCCAAGATAATACAGATTTTGTGGGACTTTCCCACTTTTCAGTTCTATCCCTCCGGAAATAAAGATTAAGCCAAGCTCGAAGTTTATGGCTATGCTAAGCTGTGAAGTAATCTTCGGTTATTGGTTTATTTCCCCTTCAGGATCTTCTGCCTTGCACCTTCCAAGTTGTCTGATCTCTCTCTTCCTGTTGAAATGTGCTGCTTCATATTTATCTACGATGAACTTCATTTGCTAATCCATTCTTGTTCAGCTGTAACCTGGAAGAATGGCCCCAGCGCTGATCTGGTTTCCTCAGGGAGGATACATACCTGTAACAGAAACATGGCTGCCCAGGGGCACCAGAATGATTTCTGGGATAGTGTGTTTGTTGCTCTTGGAGAGATTAAGCACACAAGTCCAATGTGGGGTTCAGATATCTTAAACATTGCAAGTTGATTTTACATGATGAAGTCCATGTGAACTAATCTTTCAGCTTCCATGTTTGGAGTTGAAGGGTAAAGAGGTGACATGGTGTTTATCCCATTTACCTCAGAGAATTGTTCAAATTTAGATGATTTAAACAGTGGACAATTATTTGATGTGATATCTTCAGGACCATCATTCATGAGGGAAGTGAATTATATAGCCTAAGGTGGTTCCAATCACTTTGAATGACGTATTGATTTATTTCTCCTTTAAAATTATTTTGCAATAATCAATCTAGTAGCATGGTTAGTATAGTGGATGGCTCAGTGCTATTATAGTGACAGCAACTCAGGTTTGAATCTGGCACTGTCTGTAAGGAGTTTGTACGTTCTCCCCATGTCAGTGTGGGTTTCCTCCAGGTGCTCTGGTTTCCTCCCACATTCCAAAGATGTATGGGGTTAGTAGGTTAATTGGTCACATGGATGTAATTGAGCAGTGCAAGCTCGTGGGCCCCATGCTATGTCTCTAAATTAAAAAAATTAATTCATTCATTAATTAATTCATGCAGGGTCTGCACACAGGATAATATGTTCTTCTTCATCCTAATGTTGATTAAGTTTTCTGAACACTTTCTGAACTGATAAAAGGTTTTCATCCTTTCAATGGTGCTGAAATTAGAATCTGATTGCACAAATAATCTACAGGGAATGAATAGTTTGAATCCAGTATTGGTCAGAATCCAGGCTGGCCCACACAGAGCATAGTGGTGGAAGGGCATCGTTCTGTCCAGAGGAACATGACCAGTGGTATTCTGCGGGGATCAATGTTGGAACCTCTGTTGACTGAGATATGCAAAAATGATTTGGATGAAAAAGTAGGGGAGTTGATTCATTAGATTTTAGATGTCACAAAGATTGGTGGCGATGAGGACAGTGTAGAGGATGATCAAAGAATATAAGATCTAGATCAGTTACAAGATCAAAATCAGAAAATCAAAGATGACGGTGCTGCCAGTGTCTGGTGCAGACCCGCGGGGAGCAAAAGAGTGGGGTTGCAGCACTCCCGCCGGGTCCAGCCGCCTAGTCGACTGCTGTCAGCTCTGCACAAGCTTTGAACGCCTGTTGAGGGAGCCGATGAAGGTTTTAATCAAAATCCTGCGACTGCGGGCCTGCAGGATGGCAGCACCTATTAATGAGCAGCAGTCATGATAGGTTGCACTCTCCAGGGCAGTAGAAGACTTGGGCAGGGCACCAGAGACTGGGAAGATCACCCCCAGCCTGAGAGGGAGAAGTGGAGGAGACGACCCAAGGGGATGGGGACCATGGCGGGAGACAAGTGAGGGGTCTTTACAGCTGAGGAACCGATGCCTGCGGCGGACTGCTGGCAACTCGAGGTGAGGAATCCATGGAAGTTGTGGGCTGCTGGAGACTGCTGTTGGGAGACATGCTGGGTTGCAGACTGCTGGAGTATGGCTGAAACTGGCTGGAGGGGTAGCAGATATTGGAACTGGGATGCAAAGGTTCCTGTCCATATCGGAGGCTCGGATCTGGAGCTCGGGTTGCCAATGGTTTGGACTGGACTCTGCAGCTGCAGTGGCTGCGGAAGCGCTGGAGGCGAATCTATGGACACTCGGTGCCTCTGGGGTGACTCTCTTTTGCTTCTCTTTCTCTGACTGTAAGTCAGACTGTAAGAGGTGCTTAGGCAATTCCTGCCTGCCTTGTAGAAGGCAAAAAGAAATTTCATGTAATATGACATTGTTTTATGACTTGATAATAAATTGAATCTTGAATCTTGAGGTATAGGCAGATGATGTTTAATCCAGATAAGTTAGAAAAGAGATAAGTAAGTGTGGAGTACAGAAAAGTCAAATGCAAAAGACAGAAACCTTACTAGATTCGAAAACAGTGGGCACTTTCAGGGGGCCAAAATACCCCGATGTAAAGCCGCATATTTGACCTCTATGCGGCTGTTTGCAGGCCACCTGAAAGCACAGGAGGCGCCTGCAAGGTGCACTTGGTCTTCCCGACACCTGAATGCAGCTGCCTGAAAGCGGATGCTGAGGGGATGACAATCAGCTTGCAAGCGCCTAACAGCCCCCCTCCACGCTGCCCCTGCTCCCCTGGTGTGGGACGTCAGGGAGGGGAAGCCAGCGCATGCTGTCAGCACTGGGGCGGCAGGCGCGGGATGCTGGGGCGGCCGGCGCGGGCTGTCAGCACTGGGATGGCTGGCATGGGCTGTCCCCACACTGATCCCACTGCCCTGAGCTCTCCCCACAGCCCTGTGTTGGTCCCCACACTGATCCCACTGCCCCATGCTCTCCCGACAGCCCTGTATCAGTGCCCACACTGTGGACCGGTCTGCACGGGCTGTCACCGCTGGGGTGACAGGTGTGGGATGCTGGGGCGGCTAGCACGGGTAGAGCAGTGGGATCAGTGTAGGGACCAACATGGGACTATGGGGAGAGAGCAGAGCAGTGGGATCAGTGTGGGGACCGACACAGGGCACTGGGGAGAGAGCAGAGCAGGAGAATTAGTGTGGAGACAGACATGGGGCTATGAGGAGAGAGCAGAGCAGTGGGATCAGTGTGGGGACAGACATGGGGCTATGGGGAGAGAGCAGAGCAGGAGAATTAGTGTGGAGACAGACATGGGGCTATGAGGAGAGAGCAGAGCAGTGGGATCAGTGTGGGGATAGCTTGCACCAGCCACCCCAGCTCTGACAGTGCGCGCCGGCCGCCCCGATCCTGACAGCCCAAAGGGACAGGAGCCATAGTGTGCTCCAGGGTGCCTCCTGTGAAGCTGTCCCTTTCGAGTGGCCAGCACTGCGCTTTCAGCGCCGCCACCTGAATGACCATTTCTCAGGTCTGAATCCACTTCTGCAGCACAGACTTGGCGGAGAATGCACCTGAAAGCAGCTAGTGGGTCTTCATCTTTTTTTCGCCACTGACATAGTTCGTTAAGTAATCACTAACTAATCAGCCTATGTCACAGGTGCTCTGTGATTAGCAAGAGATTACTTAAGGTGGTATGTTATTGGGGAACAAAAAGGTTAAGAACCACTGGTCTAAAGGCACTTTATCTGAATGCCTGCAGTATTCAAAACAAGGTCAGTGAACTTGTGGCACAAATCAGTACAAAGTGGTAAGATTTAGTGATGATTAGAAAAATGTAGTTTTGTAAATGTGAAGATAACTTAGAATGAAATATACAAGTGTATCACACAATTTGGAAAGATGGACTTTAAGGTAAGAGAGCAGTACTCTTAATTCAGGATGACATCAGGCCAATGGTAAGCAATTATATAAGGAGAATGATTAATCCATCTGGTTCAAGATTAGGAATAGTAAAGAGGGAAAAAACACTGCTAGGAGTTACCTTTTAGCCACCAAATAATAACATTACAGTGCCATAGGCCATAAACCAAGAAATATCTGCTGCACTTAAGGATGGAATGGCATTTGTTATGGGAGACTTTAACTTGCACCTCAATTGGGTGAATCAAGTTGGCCAAGGCAGCTCTGAGGAGTACTTCATAGAATGCATCCTGATCTCTTGAGAGGTATGTTACTGAAACTACAAGGAAACATGTTATCTTTGATTTTTGTCCGGAGATAGGTAATATTAATGTTCTTGTAGTTAGGGACCTACTTGGAAAGAGTGATGATAGTATGATTGAATCTCCAATACAAATGAAGGATGCAATAGTTCAATCTAAAACCAGTGTATTGTGCTTAATCAAGGGAGACTACAATGGATTGAAGGTGGAGTTAGCTAGCGGAGACCAGAAACACAGGCGGTAGGTCAGTTGAGGAACAGTGGAAGACTTTAAAAGTGATTTTTCACAATGCTCAACAAAAGTATATTCCAATTAAAACCAAAGACAGTAAGGATGGAGAGAGCCAACCTTGGATAACTGACAAAATAAAAGAAAGCATCGAACGAAAAGCTCATGTATTAAAATTCACCAAGAAAAGTGGAAAACTGGAAGATTGGGTAAATTTTGATAAGAAACAAAGCACAATGGAGCAAGCAAAAAAGAAAAAAAGAAAGAGAAGATGGATTATGAAAGAAAACTAGCACAAAATATGAAAACATTTTAAAAGTTATAATTATATAAAAGGTGGCTAAAGTGAATGAGGGTCTCTTGGAAAGGGAGAAGTGGCCAATGCCTTGAATTACTATTTTGTATCGGTCTTCAAAGCAATGGGCATCTCTATCATCCCAAAAAGTGATACTAAGGTTTCACTAAAGAGCTAGTACCAAACAAATCAGAGGGGCTAAAGGTCCTCCAGTCCTAATGGAATGCATCCCAGGGTACTGAAAGAAAAAGTGGAAGTATTAGTAGAGGAACTTTGGTAACTTACCAAAAAACTCTTTGGATTTTGAGAAGGACCCCACGGATTATAAGACAGCAAATGTCTCACCACTGTTTAATAAAGGATGTGGGCAAAAGGCAAGTAACTGCAGCTTAATGTCTAGACAGAAAACTACTCAAAGTAATAATCAAGGAAGAAATAGCAAGGCATTTGGGTAGAGGTTACTCCATCAGACAGATGCAGCATGAATTGAGAAAGGGAAAGTCATGCTTGACAAATTTGCTAGACCTCTTGGAGAATAGAATATGTAGTGGAAAGAAGGGAAGATGTAAATGTTTGTACTTTCCAGAAGGTGCTCAATAAGGTGACACACAAAAGCCTTTTCCATAAGATAAGGATGCATGAAGTTGGGAATAAAGTATTGGGAGGGATATAAGACTGGTTAACCAATAGAAGGTAGAGAGTTAAGATAAATGGGTGTTTCTCTGGTTAGCAATCAATGGAGAATAGAGAGCCATAGAGGTCAGTCCTAAGCTGGCAACTGTTCACAAGATACATCCACAGATTTGAAGAGGGGTCTGACAGTTGTGTATCTAAGTTTGCTGATGACACTAAATTGAGTGGAAAATCAAATAATGCAGAGATATAGTTAAGTGAGTGGGCAAGGGTCTGGCAGATATAATATAATGTTGGAAAATATGAGGTCACCTCATTTGTGTACCACCAATCAACCACAATCAGACAGAGAATCATGATTAATAGGCTTTAATTACCTTAAAAGTGTCAGCACAGCTTGCATGGTGCTGGCCTGTTTCCAAGGCAGGTACTGAGGGAGGGGTTTGGATGTAACAGCTTTTCTGGGGATATCTGGGAGGGAGGAGTCTCAGGTTCAGAGGGTGGCCAGCACATATAGCACATCTCTCTCTCTCTCTCTCTCTATATATATCTCTCTATATATATATCTCTCTCTATATCTCTCTCTCTCTATATAGAGAGAGAGAGATATAGAGAGAGAGAGATATATAGAGAGATATATCTCTCTCTCTCTCTCTATATATATCTCTCTATATATATCTCTCTCTCTATATCTCTCTCTATATAGAGAGAGAGAGATATAGAGAGAGAGAGATATATATAGAGATATATCTCTCTCTCTATATATATATAGAGAGAGAGAGAGAGAGATAGATATATATCTATATTGATATAGATATATATCTATATTGATATAGATATATATCTATATCGATATATATCTATATTGATATAGATATATATCTATATCGATATAGATATATATACATACATAATGGTAGCATCAATATTTGGAAGGAAAAATAGGCATCGAATTACTATTTAAATGGTAAAAGATTGGACCTGTTGTGCAGAGGGATGGGTTTGAATTGCAAAGGGGTGGTTGCAGGTGCAGCAGGTTATCAATGAGGCAAATGAAATGCTGTCCTTCATTGGTGGAGGGATTGAATTTAAGAGCAGGAAGACTCTGCTCCAACTGCACAGGATACCAATGAGGCTACACCTGGAGTAGTGTGTGCATTTCTGGTCTCTTTACTTGAGAAAAAATTTACTTGGTTTGGAGGTGGTGCAAAGGAGGATCACCAGGTTGATTCCAGAGATTAGGGAATTAGGCTATGAGGAGAGATTGAGTTGTCTGAGACTACTCATGAAATTCAGTAAAATGTGCGGGAATCTTACAGAAACATTTTGTTTCCCAAAAAATAAACCTTATTCACAATAAATTTTATACAAGACCAAACACTGTTACAGACTCTATAATCATAGTTTCAATCCTTTTGAGTAAGGTATTTACTAAACTTTTAGGTAGTCTCAGTCGTCTCCTATCGAGTAAGTTATTTACAGAACAGGAAAAACTGTTCAGAAATTTTTTACATTGTCAGTTATCTCATCGATGTACATTTCATGTTTAACATTGTTCCCACCCCTGTGGCATTTTGTTGTTACTCTCCCCTCTCTGTTGGTTTAAAGAGGTTCCCCTCAGAGTCAGCCCTTCAGAGCCCGGTAATGTCTCATTCCCACAATGCCCTTGCATTGGATGTACTAAGCCTCGATGCATCCCTCTGCATGTAGTCCTGCAGCCAAGTAGTATAATTCCCGGATCAACATCTCAGTGTATTGAAAGACCACCAGGTTTCAGGCTGACCAATGGGCTTCCTTTACAGAATTGATGGTCATCCAGCAGTTCTGGATGTTGGTCTTTGAGTGGGTCCCTGAGTCTTGACTATAAATCAGAGAGTCCTCTCATGCTGTTGCTGGGTTGAACAGAGCCACCTGTATCCCTCTCCACATCCTCTTTGCAAAATGGCATTTGGCAAAGTGGTGGGCAACTGTCTCCACCCCACTGTAGCCGTCCTAAAGACAATGTGTGTAAAGGGTGATGTTCAGGTCATACAGGAAGGATCTCACTGGGAGGGCTCCTCTCACTGCCAGCCAGGCCAAGTCCTGGTGCTTTTTAGTGAGCCTTGGTGATGAGGCATTCTGCCAGATGTCCTGGACAGTCTGCTCCAGGAACCATCCCACTGGATCCATTAAGTCCTCGTCTCCCTCATTCTTCGGATGACATTTGGTACTGACCTCTGCCTAATGGCTTTGTGGTTGAAGGTGTTGTTCTAGAAGAACAAACTAGCTGGGATGCTGAGCTGCAATGGGGTCAGGACTATCCTTCACAGCACCTTGGACAGATGGAACCTTAGCACATACCAGCACTTGGTGCTCTCATACCTTGGTTCCACACACAACTTGATGCGGCCACACACGAAGGTGGTCATCAGGATGAGCACCTTGTTGGGTACACCCTTGTACCCATTTTCCAGTGACTTGAATATGGTGCTCTTTCTGACCTTGTTCATGTCCATTTTGGAATCCCAAATGAATCAGATCACTGCTCTGGTGACTACCAGGCCAGAGGTTCGGGGGATAAGCCACACCTGTAATACATACAGCAGCACCGAGAGCACCTCATACCTGATGACCAGGTTATTCCCTGTTATCAAAAGGGGCACCAAGCCCACAGTCCAAATTTTTGGTTAATCTGAGTGATCCACTCTGTCCAATTTTTAGTTAACACCTTTGCCCCTCCAAAGCAGATCCCCAGCACCTTCAGGTAGTCAGATATGACTGTGAAGGGGATGGTTATCAAAGTGCTCTTCTTTTGGTTGTCCCTGGTGCCCAATGTGGACTCAAATTGCCTGCATATGCTGGCCAGTCTCCAGACCAATCGTGTATACAAACAGAAGACCACAGCATCGTCCATGTACAAGGAGGTCTTGACCTGGGCGCCTCCATTTCCTGACAATGCCACTCCTCATGCCTTCATCCTTCCTGATGGCTTTGGCAAAGAGGTCCATACAACACACAAATAAGACTGGAGACAGAGGACAGCTTTGCCTAACTCCAAAATTAATGGGAAAGGAATCTGTCTCCCACCCATTGATTTGAACTGCACCTACAAATGTCTGTAGCCCATTTTGGAGAGTACATCCATCATGTACATGTACGAAATCCAGTCGAAAGCCTTCTCCTGGTCTAAGCTGACCAGGCAGGCATCTATCCCCCTGTCCTGCATGTAGGTGATGGTGGTCCCTGAGCAGCATGAGGCTGTCAGAGATCTTCCTGCCTGGAACTGTGCAGATCTGGTCAGGGTGGATCACCTGTCCCAGAGCAGACTTGACTTGATTGGTGATGACCTTTGACAGGACTTTGTAGTCTACCTTTAGCAGTGAAATAGGTCTCCAATTCCTAATATCATCCTCCTCCTCCCCCTTCCTCTAGATCAGGGGTGTCAAACTCAAATTCACAGAGGGCCAAAATTAAAAACTTGGACTAAGTCGAGGGCCAAACTAAATATTTATTGAAAATTTTCAACAACATCTGCATGTTTTCTCGTCTTTCAACATATGTAATGTTAAACTTTTTCTTATTAAAATAAATGTTTAATAATAGTTTTGGATAAATTCTTTCCAGAAGCATTAACAAATGAGAAATAAAATATTCAATAAATAATATTTCTCTATAGAGGATTTGTCAAATGTTGCTAGTGTGCTGTCGAATAGTAAAATCTGAGGGCTATTGAGAATGTGGGAGAATAACATGATTCCTGAAACAATCAAATGGGTGACTGATTGTGGGCATGAACTCTAGCAGGGTTATTTGCCATGCCCTTTTTCCATTGGTACAGATATTCTTTGATTTACACAGTTTTCAAATTTTATGCCTAATGAGCTTGTATCCAGGTGTAGGACCATTTTTAACCAGAAATATATTTATCACTGTGACATGAAACTATTGGAAGATCGTTTTATCCTGAGATTAAAGTTCATAATACTTACTCAGGCCTGTGTGCGGGAGGGCGGGGTTTGCGGGCGATCGGGTTGGACAACGACAGTGCGGGGGCATCAGCTCTCGCTGCAGGGCGGCATCTCGGCAGATCAGTGGCCCTGTCACCGTGAGTCGCGGATTGGCCTGCGGCAGGGAGGGGGAGTGGGCAACGGTCCTGGCGAGGTCAGGCCCAAGGCCTCCAGTTCCGGGCACTGGGAAGCGGCCTTGGCTTCCCCTGACACCGGCCAGGCCCCAAAACCAGAGTCCACGGTGAGACCCTGCAACGTAAACAGAGGAGGTGATGGCGATTAGCAGGCTGACGCCAATGCATTCTGGGATTTGTTGTATTACTGTGCATGCACTATACTGGCACGGCGGCCAGCGGGCCACCTCTAATACATTTTTGAAATGATCTTGCGGGCCAAATATAAGGGCCAGAGTTTGACATGTGTGCTCTAGATGAAGGTGATTGTGCCCTTCTTCATGGAGTCGTACATGGTTCCTGCCAGGAGCATAGTATTGTATTCTTCCAGCAGGTCTGGGCCCACCCAGTCCCACAGAGCCATGTACAAATCAGCTTGTAAGCCATCACTTCCAGGAGCCTTACCCAACCCTATAGATTCATATGAAGTGTTGCTCCACTTGGAATGATTGTTTGGGACTTTGAATGGTGATGAGGGATGACATGGATGTATGTGTAGCTTTTTTTGCAGCCACAGGGAAATTTGTGAGATGTAGGATTTCATCCTTGTTAGCAATTTGAAAACAATATGAATTGAATAAGCACCATAATCGAATAGAAAGTTTTCTAAAGGAAATATATAATATGTGGGTTAAATTCTGCACAGAATGAAGCAGTTCATCATATTGTGGTTTGAAGACACAGATGATACTGATAAGCCTTTTCTGTGAATAATAGAAGCAGATATTTGACAATTTATCAGAGACTGCTTTACCACCAAGTGACTGTTTATACACCAGTTCCAGGTAATTATTCTGCGAGGAGGCAAGAGGTGGTGAAGTGCATGGATTCCAGAATAAATTGTACATTTCTTGGTGAGTTTCTCACCCACACTTCAGGATCGGACTCTAATTAAATATTTCTTTATTTCTTATCGTATTTCCTGACATCATACTGATAGTGGATCCTGCATTTGTTATGCAAGTTGCACATCAAAGCAGCTCTTGCATGACAGCAGTCACAATAGAAGAACACTTTCTGTACTTATTTTCATGACGGGTTTCCTAGATATGTTTTCCACTAACTGTTCCACTGTTGTCCTTGTCTCACAGTCAGTTTTATTTTTTTATTCCTGTTTTATTTTATTCTCATCGTCTGAAACTTTCTATTTCTCCTTCCAAGGAACAAAGAAAAGGGTGTGAACAAGAAAGTCTGCAGATGCTGGGGTCAAGGGCAGTACAGTCTGGAGAAACTCAGCAGGTCGCACAGCATCCATAGGAAGTAAAAGCTAGTCAACATTCTGAATTTCTAGCAAGTGTAGAATCAGGTGAGAACTGAAATGAATTATTAACTCTGTTGTGTCCAATTGTGATACTAGATTTTAACTGTACAGTAAATGTGATATATTTAGTTTAGTCATTGACAAATCAAGATAGCATGACAAAAAGCAAGCTGCTGGAGGCATTTCTGATTGAAAACCCTATATGAAGACATTATAGAGAAGGGAGATGGTATGAGAAGGAGAGGATGGGAGGGGTGAAATAGATGCCTGTAGGGTATTGGTGAATTATGACGGACATATAGATTTAATTGGCGTAGTGGTCAGCCTAACGCCTTTACAGTGCCAGTGATTGGGAATGGACCAGGGCTCGGGTCCCACACTGACTGTGAGGAGTTTGTACACTCTCCGCATCTGTGTGGGTTCTCTCAGGGGGACTGCGGTTTCCTCCCACCGTTCAAAACGTACCAGGGGTATAGGTTTATAGGGTGTAAATTTGGCAGCTCAGACTCGTGGGTTGAACTGGCCCGTTACCATGCTGTATGTCTAAATTTTTTTTTAAACAAATTTAAATTTAAAATTAGGCACTCCAAATGACTGTTGGGTCTGATGTGATTGAATTTTTCTGATATCTTTCATCCACTTGAGTGTTAAGTGTTGCTTATCACTAACATACTTGCTTCTGAGTCAGAAGTTATCAATTCAAGATGCACTCCAGAGGGTGAACCAGAAATGCAGAACATAGGATTTAAAAACCTGCCAGATCTCTGAGCAATCTAATTTTCTCTGATACATCAGGGGGAAAAAGTTGAGCAAAGCCAACACCAGCCAGGCGTTTGTTCGCACTCATTGGAACTAGTAAAGAAAGAGCAGTCTGTACAGGAGTGTCATAGAATATAGAACTCTACAGCACAGTACAGGCCCTGCAGCCCGCAGCATTGTGCTGACTTAATAAACAACTGCCTAATTTTTGTTTTGGTCTCTGCATTGCTTCCCTCTGCCTTTCTGCTTGGATTCTCATCCCCCTCCCATATTGGTTTAAAACCAATGGCACTCAAACAATCCTCCTAGGACATTAATCCTGGTCTTGTCCAGGTGCAGACAATCCACTTTGAACTGGTCGCACCTCCCCGAGGGCTGGTTCCAATGTTCCAAGAATCTAAAATCCTCCCTCCAGCACCACACCTCAACCCACACATACCGTACATCCTAAGTATTCTGATAATCTTACTCTAACTCCGAGCAAAGGTAGTAATCCTTTGAAATCCTACTTTTTAATTTGTCTTTTAGCTCCCTAAATTCAGCTTGAAGGACCACATCCTGCTTTTTCCATATATCACTGGCACCACAGCTGGCTTTTCACCTTCCCTTTTGAAATACACTGCAGTCAGTCCTTGGTAGTATACTGGTTAATATCTCTGCCTGTCATGCAGGAGCTTGGGGTTCAATTCCCTGCCAGGGAGGAAAATATTTTTGTGAGGCGCACTGGAAAAAATGGTGACTCTCTGTCTGCCTTATGGTCGACGAAAGTTAAAGAATTTCATGTATGTTACTTTCTAAATGTAGAATTATGTGACAATAATGGAACCTTTACCTTTACATCACTGACCCTTGCATGCAGGAGGAAAAGCACCACCTGTGAGACTAGTTTGTGTCCATAGAAGCTCCTGTCTATTCCCCTTACCATGGAATTCCTACCATTATATTCTCTGCCACCCTTTTTCCTACCCTCCTGGACAGCAGAATCACCCACAGTGCCGTCAATGGAGCTGCTGCTCCCTTCTCCTTTTGGACCATCTCCCCCAACAGAATCTTGTGGTCTTCCTGTTTTAGAGGGAAATGATCACAGGGGACTTCTGCACTATCTTCCTGCAGCTGATCTCCCTGATAGTCACCCATCCCTATCTTTCCTTACACCCTTGAACTGCAGTATGGCCAACTCACTGAACGTGCTATCCATGAGTTGTCCAACATCGCAGATGTTACAAAGTGAATCCAAGTGCAGGAAACACTCCCTCCGCACATCGTCATCAGGGATGCTGGTGGCATCCCTGAGTTCCCACATTGTGAGGGTCTAAGCTCACCGACAACATCACAGGAAAGGTTGGACTAGCTTTGGAAGTGGTGGAAAATAAATAAGAACCTTTCTTTCACCTGGCCTTAGTTTTTCTCATCCTCTTCACCAAAGCCCCCTCTTTGACAAACAGCAGCACTTGGATAAGACGTCAGCTCCTTTCAAAATGGTCACTTGAGGAAAAAATACAAGAAAACAGCTGGTGAATGATGTTTATTGTCAAGATTCTTTGAACAATGTACATATGCAGCAAAGTTCTTGCTTGCTGTAGGTGAACAGATACTTTATTCAAAAGAACAAGTGAAAAACAACTACAATGGTATACTTAATTGAATTTAAAAGGGACAATAAATATAATAAAATAGATTGATGATAAATATTCACAATTGTCCTAGTGCACAAAAATGTGATTTGGTAATCGTAAAGACAGTCCAGTCCTTTTATGGTGCCAGAGCATTCCATGGCTAGTATACCATTTCCAGTAAATATATCAAACACAATTTTCTTTTCATAAAACCATGTTGACTCTGCTCAACCATCTTATTAGTTTGCAAATGTTGTATTTTAATTTCTTCGTAATGGTTTCCAGCATTTTTCCAATGACAAATGTGAGGTTAATTGGCCTTTAGTTTCCTGCTTTCTGACCCTCTTCTGTCTTAAATAGTGGAGTTCTATTTACATTTTTCCAATCCACTGGGACCTCTTTGATGCCAAGGATAATAACCAATGCAGCTTAAAGACCCAAGGATAAAAGGCATTAGGTCCAAGAAATGTGTATTAGCCCCATTAATTTGTTTTGGTATTCTTGCTAACAATAGATATTGAATTAAGTTCCTCCCTCCCTTGATCCCCTTGATTGTCTATTATTATTGGTGTATTTTTAGTGTCTTTTACTTTGAAGAGAGATCCAAGACCATCTCTGGTATTTCTCTAATTCCCATTATTCCCTGGTCTCATCATCTAAGAGACAAATACTTACTTTAGCTACTATACATGGAGAAGTTCTTATCATCTATTTTCAAATTATTTGCTAGTTTATGCTTGTTAATTTTTAAAAGCTTCCTTTATTTGTTTCAAAATAAAGTTTAAAATCCTTTCAAGATTGATCAAATCAAGTTGTACATGTCTTCTCTTAAATTTACAGCTATAGGATTGTGCAGGACATGTTACTCCTGATACAAAGGTTTTGTGGGTACCAATGGTATGGAATCTTGGCAGGATTCTGAGGTCACCGATAAGGCCAATGTGAGATCTGCAGATTTTTCAACAGAAATGTCCAAATCAAAGGATGGGAGTGTGGCTTGAGGTAATACAGTCCTTCCACCATTTTTCTAATGCATGGACTCGAGATTCCCAGTGCCAACCTGATCTTCTCCAGTTCAAGCCATTAAGGGGCTAAATTTCCTTGGAAACTTTGCGGATGATTTATTGTTTTGGAGGCTTGGAGAACATCCTTGAACTGTTTGTTCTGTCTACCTGCTAATCTCTTCCCATGACAGAGCTCCTGCTTGGAAGCTGCTTGTTGGGCATTAAACATTACATCTGCCCACTGGAGTCTAGCTAAGGCCTAAGTGTAGAAATGTTGGCTGCCATTGCTAACTATTGCTAGCCATTGTTGTAAGGAAGGCTGTGAGAAGTCAAAAAAGAAATAATGCCATATATATGCAGAAGTATATATTTTGCAAAGTGGAAGCGAAACCCCAAAGTCGCCATATTTTTGAGTACCTGTAGGACAAATTCATGGCTCTGCAGTCAAACCCTTTGTACGCTTAAGAATTGCCTGTTTTGTACTTGTATTCATTTGTATATAATTTGCATTTTGTTCTCATCGGTTCTCATGAATCCCACGATAGCATTTGATTAGGCCTCAGGGTATGTAACATCTGGTATACTTCCTTTTGATGGGACAATCTATTATTCATATCTGGATTCTTTAGAACATTTTAATACAGCAGCTTTCAAGGATTAAGAGGTGCAAAAAAAATCAAATGTGAAGATCCATCACTAATTTGAAACTCATTTCATTTTAACTCTTGTCAATGATGGGTGACTATAGTAAAACATAAAACATAGTTCTGCAGTGCTGCAATTGTATCATGGATCACCACAAATGATCATTAATTTTTATATAGTTGTTGACATTAGAGAAAGACAGAGATACCTGTATATAATCCTAAATAAATAATAATCCAATCATAAATGCATCCCAATGTCATCATATTTGTTCATAATGATCAAATGTTATACAATTTAAGCTTGATTGAATGAGAAAATTATCAGTATTGTGAAAAAAATTTGTTTTTCAAATCAGCAAGATGCAAAAAGTCTGATTTGTCACTTTTTGAAACATCAACAATTCATGTTGGTTAGAGGAACACAAAAGTTGGAGGTGTCGGAATCTTGAACAGATGGAGGAACTCATCAGGTCAGAGAGCATCCATGGGTAGAAATGGTCTGTCGATGTTTCCGAGCTGGACCAATTATCAATCTTGATAAAGAATTTTGAATTCTTCTCAATAAATCACTTCAGATCTTTAGATTTTTCCACTGCAGAGAAAAGCAACATAAGGCCCATCAATGGCTGAGGTGAATTCTTCAAAATATCGACATACTTATCATCAGAAAAATAATTCTGCCTCGATTTGAACTGATTCAGGCCCAGTGGAGAACAGAACTGCAATTTACCAAGGTGACGGTTAACACTTTGGGATCTTGTCTTTTGACTGGAAGATCTCATCTATCTTTCATTCACAGTAGCAAAATAACTGCTACAATCTGCATCAATAAACTCCAATGCATCCAATATACTTTTGATTGAAACAGTTCTGCAGAGCTCTTTGTATGCAGAGGCTTATCTGGATCATTTTCTAAAAATGCTTGTCAAAAGGAAACATTTTCTCTGTATACCATGTGCAAGTAAATTATAAACCCACTACAATAAGAAATAGTGAATTCCTTAAGTAAATGGCACAGAACAAATTTTGATCCTCATAAAAGGGAAAAAAAACCAAGAATCAAAGCATATGAAAAATCACTCCGCTTTATGTGTCAACAAGTGCATATTTTGAAAGCCTCTGTGTATATTTTCAATGCACAGAAATGAGACAAAGATAAGTGTATGCATTTTTCATTTAGAAATGGCTTTCTGATAGAATTAAACAATGTTTTGCTATTTCTCTGGATGTTGAAATTCACCCCACTGCTGAAATCTGCCATAGTTCTTTTAAAAGTGTAATGTTTTCCTTAAACTGCATTTTTAATTGGAAAGAATACAATACAAACTCACCCACTGTGGCCTAGGTAATAGAATGAAGCTAAATCCAATCGTTTGAAAAATGTTTTCCACAGAGATATTTTCTGAAATGTGCATCATTGATTTCAAATTCCAGCTGTTCTATCGGGCACAATAATAGCTTTGAAAAATCAGCAATTGAAGATAGATGAGCATCGATCTGCCACATGCAGTACCCTTGATCAGGCGGAGTCATGTGGTTTATTGCTGTCCACTTCAGTGGCATCAGAGAGTTCATCCAAAGAAAACTAAAGTAGTTTAGATGCTTGCTCTATATCTAGATCGCTATATCCTGTCCATACCTCTTGTTGGATTGGCCAGTATTTTTCAGGCACCCCAACACCCCTCTACTTTCTTAAGAATCTGAGGAGATATGTCAGATATTTTTCAAACTGTGGAAAGTATACAGACTAATTGAATCACAGATGTAAGATGTACAATGGGGTGGATGAATGTGGAATATACAGATGGAGTGTGATTGGATTTTAAGAAGGTATCCAATAAGGTATGACATTGGAATGCCCGAGGTCCATTGAATTAATAAATTAACATTGAAAATAGAGTGGGAAAAGAGCAGGAGTGAGAATAAATAGGCCAGCCATATTTGAACTGCCAACCTATAATGACTGGACTACCAGGATGATCAGTACCAAGGTCTTAATGACTTATAATTTATGTTGATGGTTACTATAGCCAGTTTTACTGATGAAACACAGATAGATGAGTTAATAAGTATGAGGTCAATACAAAGACCCTGGAGAGGGATATCAATGAGTCAAATGAGTGGTCAAAAAGTTGGCAGATGGAGTTCAATGCATGAGAGTATCCACTTTGGAAGGAAGGAGCAATGAAGAAGCAAATTATTATTTGGGGGAAGTGGCAGGTCAGGTGTATGGAAAATAAAAGTGCATGCAACTACAATAAATAATGAGATGGGTTAATAGATTGATGCCATTATTTTGAGGCATATGAAGAGTGAAAGAGGGAAGTTTTGATCCAACTTTACAGGGTTGCATCAACTACACACAGTTTAGATCAGCTTATTTAAGGATGCCTTTATATTGAAAGCAATGCAGAGATGGTTCACTGTGTTGATTCCAAGGATGACAGGGTTGACTTATGAAGAACCCAAAACCCAATTTAAGACACTTGAGGATAGACAGTTGAATATTCATTGAATAGAAAGACATAGATCAGGTGCAAGCAGCAGAAATTTAGGTTAATTTGTCATCCTGTTTTGTGCAGATATCATTGGTCCTGGTCCTGTGCTCTCCTGTTCTATGTTCTATGCAAGATTGTACAATATGGGCTGAAACTCACTGGTGTACAGAAGAACAAGAGATCATATCAATGCATTTATTTTTCTGAGGGACATTATTAGGGTAGGTACCGAGAGGATATTGTGCTTCGTGGGGTTCAGAGAACCAGGGGGATATCGTTCCAGAAAAAGGGCCACAAATTTCAGTTAAGAATAAGGAAGAATTTCTTCTTCTCTAAGTCACATATCATTTACAATTCCTCACACTAGAGAGTGGTAGGTGTGGAATCACTGAATACATTCAAGGCAGAGGTGGGAAGGCAAGGGAAAGGTCAATAAAGTGACATTGAAGCCAATAAGCATTGTATTATCATTGATTGGTGGAGCTAGCACAAGGAAATAACTTTTTTAAGACCCACCCGTTTCCCACTGGTATGTGGGGGAAAAAAGACCTTCAAGCGATTCATTCATGGGGCAATTACATTCTCTGCAATGCAGTGGTGAGACTTCTGCAGGAGGCAGTGCTGGAAGGGATTATGGTTCAGTCCATGATGTGAGGGTACAGCAGAGAATGAGGAATTGGAGAGCAAGGGTTCAGTGGTGAGTGGGGGTGAGGGTTCAGCAGAGGGGGAGGAATCAGTAGGTGGTGAAAGTTCAGTGGGGGTATGAGGAATTGGGGATGAGTATTCAATGGAAGGTGTGAGAGTTTGGGGTTGAGGGTTCCCCAGGGGGATGAGGGTTCCCCAGGGGGATGAGGGTTCCCCAAGGGGATGAGGGTTCCCCAAGGGGATGAGGGTTCCCCAGGGGGATGAGGGTTCCCCAAGGGGATGAGGGTTCCCCAGGGGGATGAGGGTTCCCCAGGGGGATGAGGGTTCCCCAAGGGGATGAGGGTTCCCCAAGGGGATGAGGGTTCCCCAAGGGGGATGAGGGTTCCCCAAGGGGGATGAGGGTTCCCCAAGGGGGATGAGGGTTCCCCAGGGGGATGAGGGTTCCCCAGGGGGATGAGGGTTCCCCAGGGGGATGAGGGTTCCCCAGGGGGATGAGGGTTCCCCAAGGGGATGAGGGTTCCCCAGGGGGAGAGGGGAGGTGAGAGTTCAATGGAATGTGTGAGAATTTGAGAGTGAGGGTTCAGCAAAGGGTGAGGGTTTAGGGCTTGAGGGTTCAACAGGGGCTGAGAGATCAGTAAGGCTAAGAATTTGCTGGGGGAGGTTATTCAGGTGTGAGTTAAAGCTAAACATGACACAAGGACTCAAGATCTGCCCTCCATACCCCTCCTAGCTTATACTCATCAATTGCAAAGCTTGCACTGATTGCCTGTCATTGCTACTCTGGGAAATTGCCATGAGCTACCTTGCAGTCAAGAAATGCTATGGAACAGATCGATGGGAGGATGCCATATAAGAATATTTTTCAAAACTTTGACAATTAGATGAGTACCAATGAATAATGAGAGTTTATTGTCATATACATAAACATGATGTACAAATGCACCAAAATTCTTAGTACTTGCTGCAGCTAACTTGATTAGAAGGCATTACATTTTCCACAATATGCTAAGACAGAAAAAGAGCACAAATAGATAACTATTCACATTTCCAGTTGGTGAAAGTTCCAAAAGTGTTTAAATCATGCAAATAGATCTTTTGGTGGTCCTGGACTAGTTTATGGTTGGGATTAGGGTAGTGAAGGAAGGTTTGAGAATCTGATCGCTGATGGATAAAACTGTTCTTGAACCCAGAGATGCTGGACTTCAGGTTTCTATACCTTCTGCCTTAATGGTAGAAGTGAGGAGACATTGTGACAGGGGTGATGGATCCTTTATGATGTTGGCCTCACATAGATGCCCTCAGTGGACCGGATATCTGTGCCTATGATGTACACCTAGGATTGCCCCATTCTATTGTCTCCTCAGGCACTCGAGTTATCAAACCAGACTGTGGATACAATCTGTCAATATACTCTCCAGTGTGCACCTATAGAAGTTTGACAGAGCATTTGACAACATGTTAGAAAGAAGCTATGGTGTGCCTTATTCACAGATGCTTTTATATGCTGGCTCCACAATACACCCTCTGGTGTGTGGATTCCTGGAACTTGAAGGGACTAACCCTCTCCATCACCATCCAGTCACTGCACAGTAAGCTCCTTGATCTTGCTAATATGGAGAGCAAGATTGTTGTTCTGGCACCACCCAACCAGGTTCTCCATCTCCATCTCAGATTCTGACTCATCATTTTCTATTATTTGGCTAAGAACTGTGGTGTCGTCAACAAATTTATAGATAGCATTGGAGCAGAACTTGATGGCAGGTTCCTTGATGGAAACATAAATATTGAGAATAGAAATAAGAGCAGGCCCTTCATACCTTCTCATCCATTCAGTGAGGTCATATTCCTGCTCTCTCCTAATGATGCATTTGTGTCTTAAAATACAACTTTAAATTAATCTCTAGATTCATATGATTATGAAGAATGCTTACCAAACAATTTACAAATATTTAAAGCCTTGGATTAATTTATAGTCTTTAATTAATCCTTTTATAACAAAGTAACATCACACACATGTTGGACAGTGTATGAAGTAGATCAGACAATGATTGAGGTTCATCCCAGTTCAGAACATGAAATTCATTATGTCACCATGACAGTCTTTACATTTGTCTCTGGAATTCTTCCAAATACTTTCAGTAGACTTGTTTTTGGAAGCAGATTGGAGCCTGCGATGACATGACCGATTTTTCGTCTCAGTCCCTATTTCAAATTTCCAATAAATATCACCCAGTGATCGATCTGGAATGTAGCAACATTCCACCCCACTAACCTCCACATCTTGGACAGCAAGCTGAATTAAGCTTTTCACTGCATCTAGGTACATGTGGCAATAAACCATTCAAGTCTATTTAAATGCCAGTGCAGCTGAGGTTAGCAGTGTTACAGGAGGGATGATATTCAAAAAAGGTTTGTGTAATATTTTACACAGCAGAGAAAACACCCACCCATGGCTACCTTGTTGTTAGATATGTGAAAAAGTCCCAGTTCCACTCATACTTGCATGCTATTCCACAACATTTTCTCTACTACATTAGTCACTACGTTGGCCACTACCCTCCTGCACCCATGTGGAATTTGAAAATTTCATTGACTTCACTACCAACTTCCACCCCACTCTTATATTTACCAGGACTATTACTGACACCTCTTTCCTCTTCCTTGCTCTCTCTGCCTCAGGAGACAAACTCTCCATGGACATCTGTTACAAACTCACTGACTCCACAGCTACCTGGATTGTACCTCTTCCAACTCTGTCTCTTGTAACGAAGCCATCCTTTTCTCCTAATTCCTCCACCTCAACCATATTTGGCCCCAGAATGAGGCCTTCCATTTCAGAACATCCAAAATATCCTCCTTTCATAAATGTGGATTCCCCTTCACATTATTGATAAAGCTCACACCTGTATCTCTTCCACTCATATTTCTGCCCATATCCCACCTTCCACAGACAGAACAAGGATAGAGTTCCTCTGGTCCTCATTTTCCACCCCATCAGCCTCCACATCTGACCCATTATCTTCTAACACTTCCACCAACTTCAGCTCGATCTCAGCACCAGCCACATCCTCCCTTCCGCACCCCAATCCACTTTTCACAAGGACAAATCTTTTCATGACTCCGTAGTCTGCTCTTTCCTCCCCACCCACCCTTCCACCCTCATAGGCACTTCCTGCTGTAACCATAAAAATCCAAACCTTGTCCCTACATCTCCCCTTCAGCTCCATCTAGGGCCCCAAACAAACCTTCCAGTTGAGGTAGAGCTTTACAATGCACATCGTCCAACTGAATCTACTGCACTCAATGTACTTGGTGTGACCTCCTCTACAGTGGTAAGACAAAACAAATTGGGTGACCCCCTCCGTTGAACACCTACACTCTGTGGATCTAAGCTTGAGTTTCCTGTGGTCAACCATTTCAACTTTCCGCAATTATTCCTGCAATGACAGACTTGGCCTCGTCCATTGTCTGATGCAAACTTGAGAAACAACACATTATATTCCTACTGGACAATCTTAAACATGACATCATGAACCTAAATATTTCCATTTTTAGGTAACCACCGCCCCAACTGTTTCCATTGTTTCCCCTTCTTCTTTACCTACCTCTGCAGTTAATATCTCTCCAACTTTCACTGCCAGCAACGCTCTCCCTTCCCTGTTGTCTTTACCTCTACCTGCCTCTCCACCTCTCACACCTTCTCTCCAATACCCTATCACCTCTGGGCCTCTTCGCACAGCTTCTTTCCCCCCAAGATACACAATATTGCCACTCTTTAGTCCTGTTAAAGAGTACTGACACAAAATATTAACTGACCACTTCTACCCATGGATGTTGCCTGACCCACCGAGTTCCTCCAGCACCTCATTGCTTGCTCAAGATTCCAGAATGTTCTCTGTTGACTCGTTATTCCCAAAATACTTCACCGCCATGTAACATAAATTAGTTATGCTGTTATCTTCCTTACCCTTATTAATGTCATGGTTTCCTATTCCTTCTCCACTTCCTTTATGGCTCATTTTAATTCTGTTTTATTTTATTCAACGGCTGGCAGTTTCTAAATGATGAGCATTTCACTCCTTCAGTGACATGGCTTTACCATCAGTTTTACAATGGCTGGAATGCCCATTTTAACAGTGTGAGTAACTCAACTGCAGTAGGCAGTGGATGTTGGGCAGTCCTAAGGCTATAACTTGTTTTCCAGGGTTAAGACATGAGCATCCTCTCCTCCAGACCTCACTTACAGGTTGTGATCAACACTTGTTCAAATCACTGCCCTTCCCTTGTTATGCACTTCATCATTCTGAGTTCCAAGAAATCAGGTCCTGGCAACCACCACGCCGCCCCCACCCTACCTCCCTCAGTTGACTGTGTAACAGCCCCTTCTCAAAGACCTGCCCTTGAAAGCTTAGTTAGAGTGGGTGGATAATGAAAATGTCAACCACGGTTACAAAGGATGTATAACATTGCCTTTGACGCGCAATGCAGCTCCAAGGCATCACCACTTACGAAAGTGCAAAGCTCAGTTTAAATCTTGGCACTTCTTTTCTCTCTCTCTCTCTTGACTGAAAATACAGATGCTGACTTGAGTTTGCACTTTATTTCATTGGAGTATCTTCTGACCCAATGATCATCCTGACCCAATGTTCATCCCAATCCAAAATCAAATAAGACTGAAAACAATTCAAAGGTTTACCATGCCGATCTGCACAGGCACCTTTAAAGTAGCTTGCTTTGTTGGTTAATGTGTGGGTGTTGCAACAAGAAACCAAGATAGAAAAATGAGCAAGCGATGTGTGAAAATCCTACAAGCCCTTTACAAGCTGAATGTGTTTATCCAAATTGCCCTGCATATTCATCCAAGGTATCTCAGCCTTTGAAATCACTGTAGCAATGATTGATTTTAATTTGATTTCAGAAAATGGTTACATACATGTGTTTTCATGTGCATGAAAATGGATGTCTGCTATAGCAATCCTCAAATAATTGTTGCAGCTGAAGTGATTCTGTTCATTTACTCCATGTGACCAACTTAGCGTATCAAGAACAGAACTGGGAGCACAATCGGTTAAAGAACAAATCTGTTTGGATAGCAAGCAACCTGCACCACAGAATAATCACCAAATGGAAGAACATGTGTGCAGTGTCAATGCATAAACATTGCAACGGCTGAAACTACGACATACTTCTTTCTGTTCTATTTTGGGGCTTTCTGGCTGAACGTTTGGTTATTGTTTGCATTGATGAGTAATCACTTGGCAACAATGGTCGATGACTCGCTGAAAGCATATTAATATTTCCTGGAGGCAGCTCTGTAATTCTAGAAAGAGCTACATCTAATAAACAGGAAAAATAAGACAGCATGAACTCAGTACGAAAACAAGGAGGCAGGATACGAAAAAATGAAAGGAGCACTCAGTTGAAAATGAAGCAGTAGAAAATGAACTGTCAGAGCACCAAAATAACTGGTAAAAAGTCAAACTGCTACATAATAGGAAGGATAGATTTTCTTCTTTCATGATGCTCCCAAGAATTATTGGTACTTTGGCCATGAATTAGGTGTGTTACTGGGTACAAGCAGCTTTTGTGCTGAATAACTAAGTCCCAGCACAGATATTGTGGGATCAAAGGCCTCGTTCTCCTCAGACTGGAGGCCAATACCTGTTTCCCTACTGAGTCCGTCTGAATGTTGATCGATCGTGACATTAGCAGATGAAGCAGGTGGAAAGAAGGAGTCAGTGAACATGACACGCGAGTTGGAGAGGAATATTGGAAAAGCAGCAGTTGGTCTGTTGTTTCAGCCTGAAGGCGAGCAGCCGTCCCTCCCCAATGCCCCAAGCAGTGTTTTCTCCTTCATTTCCCCTCAAGAAGAGGACGTTGCTGGCATTTAATGTCCATCTCTAATTGCCCCTGAACTGAGAAGGTAGTGAGCAGTCAATCAGGCCAAGGCAATCAGAGAACAGGAGAATTGTTGCCTGGCTTCTGGTGACCCAGACAATCCAATGGTTTTGTGCTTGCTGTTAATGAGACATGCTTTTATTTTGATTTCCAGATTTATTTAATTGCTTCATTTTATATTCCCAAGTTACCATAAATGTAATGTACCATTTAATCACTTTCTATATCTGCATCAATGGTTCAGAATTCTGGCTGTTTGATCTGCATCTTAACCCCATCGGTATCATCTCCCTGTTATTCTTCACAGGATCTGGATAATGTCAGGAAAGGTAATACTTGATGCCCCTCCCTGATTGAGCAGGCACAGAAGAGACAGTTGAAGTAAACCACATCACCTTTGGATTGAGTCACATACACTGTTGGTTTGTCAGGGTAAGTTTAGTGTATTTCCTTCCCACTAACTCAGACTTCAGATTTCAGATTTATTATCAGAGTACATACATGACATCACATACAACCTTAAGATTCTTTTGCCCTGCAGGTGAGGTAGTGCAAAAAAACGGACTCAACATACACATGTAAATAAATAAAGAAATGTAAACAAACTGATTGTGCAATACATAGATTAAAAAAGTCAATAAAGTGCAAAAGTAAAAGTCCTTAAATAAGTCCCTGATTGAATTTGTTGTTGACGAGTCTGATGATGGAGGGGTAGTAGCTGTTCCTGAACCTGGTGGTGCGAGTCTTGTGGCACCTATATCTCTTTCCTGATGGCAGCAGTGAGAACAGAGCGTGTGCTGGGTGATATAGATCCTTGATGATCGCTGCTGCACTTTTGTGAGCGCATCATCTGTAGATGTTCTCAATGATAGGGAAGGTTTTACCTGTGATGTCCTGGGCTGTGTTCATCACCTTTTGTAGGGATTTTCGCTTAAAAGCATTGGTGTCCCTATACCAGACTGTAATGCAGCTGGTTAACATGTCTGTGAAAGTTTGCCAGAGTTTCCAATGTCATACTAAACCTCTGCAAACTCCTGAGGAAGTTGAGGCACTGAAGTAGAGGCAACTCTACTTGGAAGTTAACTTTTCACAAAAATTCACTCACAATGCACAAGTAGAACTGTGCAATTCAACAGAAGGTCTAAGCCTGGATGTAGAATTTTAAATATTCTCTATTGCGAGCAAATGTGCAAGTATTCTATCAATTCACTTAAGTTACATGGCCATCCCTCACAAGGCCAGCGCTCCCTTAGTTACCTCCAAGAATTTGGTGATGAGAATCCAGTGTTCCTTTATGCCACATTTAATTTTATTTAAGAACTTTCATTAGCTTTCTATCCCCTAATGGCCACCCATTTCAATTCCCCACCCTATTCCCTTTGCTGAAATGTCTGTCCATGGTCTCATGCCATGCCAGACTTGGGAGCAACATCTCATATTCTGTTTGAGCACCTTGCAACTGGATGGCATTAACATCAACTTCTCCAGTTTCTGTTAGGCTCACACCCCCCACATCTATCCCTGTCTCCTTTTCTGTACCTCTATCTCTCTCTCATCCCTTTCCCTCAGCTCTGCATTCACAGAACTAAACTTTCCTTCTCCCCCAATCAATTCTCATCTTTCCTCTCTCCTGTCTTCCTATCCATATCCAATTACACCTTTTGCCTGTTGATCTGTACTCCGCTCCCTTCCCTTCTTTTAATTCAGATGCCTGCCTGCTTTTTATTTATACCTTGAAGAAGGGCTCAGGCCTGAAATATCTATCTTTACCTCCTATGGATACTGTGAGACCCATTGAGTTCTTCTAGTATTACTGTGTTTTTACATTATATCATTGGAAAATTATTATAATATCAAGCAGTCCAAATTAAAATACTTGATAAGAATAGGAATTTTTAACTCAAAAAGCAAAATATCCAAATGGCAAGAGAAGTCGAATGTTCAGATTAATTATTTGCTATGTTTATATTGCATAATTGCAATAGAAAATGGAGGAGGCAGACTCATTCATCGCAAATCTGCACCCAACCATTGCAACTCGATCCAAATTGGTGACATCGAGGAAATTTTGCTGGCAAAAGTCCAGCTTAAGAAGAAATTTCTGAACAATGTAGAATGTATGCAAGTGGAGTACTGCCAACTTATATTTTTAACAATGATGAACCACTAATTCTTTTCCCTTCTGTCTATGGGACTGTGCTCCTACTACCCCTCTCCCACCATTTTGTTCGGACACCTGTCTACATTTTGCTCATACTTTGATGAAGGACTCAAGCCCGAAACGTTGGTTATGTATATTTGTCTTTGCTATATAAAGCACACTGGTTGACTTGCTGAGTTTCTCCATCATTGTGTTTTTACACCAATCCTTTTTCCCTGTTTCCTCATCTGTCACATTTGTTGCAATGATGGGGCTTTCCATTCTGTTGCCTTTCAATATCCTCCTTCCTCCTGAACTTTGGTTTCCCTTCTGCCATTGTGAATAGAGCTTGCAACTGTATCCTTCTTCTTCCCACATGTCTGCTCTCACCTGATTTCCACTGGGACAGGTCAAAGTTAGAGTTCCCCTGGTTCTCATTTTCCACCCCACAAATTATCCTTCACAATTTCTGCCAGCTCCAACACAATCCCACCATGTCTTTAATTATCCCCTCCCCTTTCTGCACTTTTCAGGGATCATTCACTTTATGACTCCATGCTCCCTTCTTCCATCCTCACCCACCACCCTCTATCCATGGTATCTTCCCACTCAACAGGAGAAGATACAATCATACAGCACCCATCCACTCAACTCTTCCCTACCTTCATCCCAGGACCCCAAACAATTCCAGGTGAAACACTTATTCACTTGCACTTGTTTCAATCTACTCCATAGCATCTGGTGTTCTGAATGTGGACTGCTCTACAGCAGAGAAACCAAACAAAGATTGGTTAATCACTTTTGAGAACACCTGTGGTGACCTTGAGTTTTCCATTGCATGCCATTTTTAATTCTCAATCCCATGTCAATTCTGTCCTGCCTGCTGGAAGCCTCCTCCACTGCTGTTGTGAGGCCTAATGTGGACTAGAAGAACAATATCTTACCTTCCATCCAGGAATTTTCCAACATAGAACAGTATAGCACAGGAACAGGCCTTGTAGTCCACAATGTTTGAGTCAAAAATGATCCCCAAATTAAATTAAAACCCTATTGCTTGCACGTAACACACATCCCTCCATTTCTTGCATGAGTCAATTCAGACACCTATTAAATGCTACTATTTAACCCTGGCAGCTTGTTCCAGACATCTACCACTCTGTAAAAAACTTATCCTGCACATTTCTAAATTTTACTCCCCTCACTTTTAATGCATGTGACATTTTTACCCTCCATAGTGCCATATTCGTTTGTTCATTCTGTGATTGTACCTTGCAGCATCAATCATTTCTAGCACCATTGCTACGAATATGTTTGTCCCTCGGGTTGCTCCCCCTTTGTTGTTTGAAGGGCTTCCCACCAATCTCAAAACCTCAACATCTAATAGTGGAAAGATTCTAGACTGCCCCACAAACCCCTCACATTGGTTGCGCCAAGCTGCAGTGTGTCCCATGTACTCCTTCAGCCTAGAATGTGACTGTTGATACCATTCCTTCATTGATATCTCAGTGTGTGGTTGGCCAACAAGTTGTGGACAGACCAAAGAGCATCTTTTACATTATTGATGATGTTCCAGCAGCTGTGTATGTGTGCCTCTGCATGCATCCCTGGCAACAACCCATAAATCAGAGAGTCCTCTGTTAAACTGCTGCTGGGGATGAAACATGACAAGGTCCATTGCTTCTTTCACCACACACTTTAAGCAAAGCCACAGTATGCAAAGAGATGGGTGACTGTCTCCTCCCCATCCCTCCCATCTTGAGTGCAGCATGCATTGGGGGTGATATTACATTGGCACAGGAAGGATCTGACTGGGAGGACTCCTCTCACTACCAACCAGGCCAGGAGCTGGTGCCACCATTCAAATGTTTTCCATTAAAAATGTTACCAACTTCAAGGCTCAAGATAGTCCATGCACAGTTAGATTCCAATATGAATTTAGTTTCTTCATACTCATATGCTAAAGAGATTGAATATCTCAAAATAATGATTTGGTCCAATCTCTTGTGTGCTTGCAATGTGTAATAGGTGAAAACTGAACATAGAATACCTTGAGCTTTGAGATTGCCAACATTTTCAATGGAAAACTTTTGAATGGTTGGGAATACTACAGTTCTCTGTGCAGCATTTCAAGATTAATTCCCCTCTGCATTCACAAGAATTCACTAAGTCAACTTTACCTTCTTGCTGACTCCCTCTGAGATGTGCATATCCTCTACTATCTTGGGCAGAAGCAATAGAAGAGGATGAGGATCAAGTGTAGTGATGGACTGAATCATATCTCCATAATTAAACAAGAGTATTTACAGCATTTTCCAATGAGGTACCACATGTATTATAGATAAAAGATAATCAGACTCAGAGTCAAATGTTATGTTTAGATCACATGGACAAAACCTGGAAAAGGACCACACTAACTGCATATTTTCTTAAGCAAGCTTAAGTCAAATACTTAATCACATAATTCTTTAACTTGGACAAATGTTCTGAAAGGGATAAAAATGTATTTTATGCTTGCAAGCAGCCAGAAGATGTTTAACATATTTTATGCTGTTTCCTAGCAACATATTTGGTTCAACGTTATAGCTAGCATTTCTTTGTTAGCTAAAGAGATAATAGGTTTAGTTTAGTTCTTTTGTTCTGAAAAATGAATGAAACAGCGCATGTTCCAACAATTTCTAACAATATTTTAGCATCATATAATGTTTAATGGCTTATAACAACATATAGCAACTGATCATAACTTTAACAATGTTTAATATCATTTAATAAACTTTGGAAATGCAACTTTAGTATGCATTTGTTTGAACGAGTCAGAGACAATAACAACATTTTCTGATCCTCCAAGCAACTGTAAAAGAAAGTAATCACTATAACTTAAGTTAATAGAAAAGGAATTAAGACAATAAAATGTTGGAAATTGGATTTGGAATTTGGACTGGATTGAGTGGCTTTGTTTAGAGCATTTTGAACTCAAGGAAGCACAAATGTCAACAGCAGCATTAAGGCCATTGAAAGCAAAAAGCCTTACTAAAAGATTCCTTCTGTGTGTTTATTGGAAGTTTGAACTCAGTTTGGAGAAACTGCCGCTTGTTCTTTGAGGATTGTTTTAGTTTTGGAGTTATTGTAGTGCATTTATTGGTGCTTGAGTATGACGGTCAGCTCAAAGGATAAAGATAAAATGGCATCCACAGCTGAAGCTGTGACCCCTGAGGAGCGACATATCGAGGAGATGAAAGTCAAGGAACTTAAAGAAGAATTTCAATGATTGGGATTAGATTCAAGTGGAATCAAAACTGCTTTTCAAGCAAGACTGAAATTTACAATAGAAAGAAAGAAGGTAACAGCTGATGGGAATACGAACCCCACAGAGGTATTGCAAAAAACATCAACAGAATCTAAGGACAGTGGCTGAAGATGTGTCACAAGATGTTGATGTGGAGAATAGCCAGGAAAGACTGGAGATAAAGTCAGGCATTAAGTCAACATCTGACATACAGGATGATATACTACCAAGTGATAGTAGTCAAATACTGGTAGCAGGAGAAGCAAGAGGAGTTCTAGAACAAGCTCTAGTGTTTCAAGTACTGCATCTACACATTTAAAGATTCAGGATGAAGAGGTAACTCTTGAAACAGAAAAAGAATTGCTTCAAAATAAATTGGCATTAGAAGAACAGGAGGAGCGAATAAGGAGAATATGTGAGGAGCTAAGGATGGAAAGGGAGCTGCAGGAGGATCAGCTAAGGAGGGAGGAAGTGCAGCTAAAAAGGCAAAAGGAGCAATTGAAACTGGACAAGCTGTTAATCAGGCCAGGTTGAGGGCACTAGAAGGCTTAAACGTATTTGGTATTCGAAGTTAATTATCTAAGGCGTCTAATGTTATGGAGTCATGTTTTGAGGAAGGACAACAGAAAAATAAAATATTAGAGCTAGTGCCATGGTTACAAGATTGTATGAACCTGAACAAATGAGGTTAAAGAAGAGAAATTTGGATGAACAAAGTAACGTACTCTCAGGCATGAGAAGGCAAGATGAAATGGCTGTATCGTTAATTCAGTTACAGTCTCTCTCTTCTCTGCCTAAGAGAAAAATTCAGGTTTTTAATGGTGACCCACTTCCGTTCATAGCGTTCATGAGAAACTTTGAACGCAGTATTGAAAGTAAGAACCAAAATTTAGAAGATTGTCTATATTATTTTGAACAGATCACAAGTGGACAACCACAAGAACTTGTAAAGAGTTGCCATCATATGGCCCCAAACGAAGGGTTCAAAAGGGCTAAGTTTTAACTAAAGAAGCATTTTGGCAATAAGCATAAAATTGCTACAGCTTATGTACAGAAGGCTCTTCCATGGTCGTCAATAAAACTGGATGGCATGAAAATTCTACAAGCTTACTCCCTCTTTTTTAAGAGGGTGTTGCAATGTCATGGCTGAGATCAGCCATCTACAAGAGCTTGACATGTCTACTAATATGCTAATCATTTTAAACAAATCACCCTACCGAATGAGAGAACTATGGAGAAATTCATTTGTTGAATATCAGAAAAAATACAAATGGTTACTTTTAAGGATTTGGTGGAGTTCATTAAAGGCCAAGTGGACCCTATCCAATGTATGGAAATATCGAAGGCACTCAGTAAGCAAAAAAGTTGAGAGGTCCAAAATTTGGGAAAGAAGTACATTTGCCACCTTCTTGGCAGTTGTGGATAAAGAAATCAAGGAAAAGGAATGTTTGCCTGCTATGAAGAAATGTTTGTTCTGTAACAGTAAGCATGCTTTGGCAAAGTGTGCACAGTTGGAAAAGAAGATGGATAGTGAGGAAAGCACTTTTCTGAAGGAAAATGGAGTATGTTTTGACTGTGTGTAAAGGACACATTAGGAAAAACTGCAAAAAGCAAATCAGTTGTGACATATGTAGTCAAAAGCATTCAAAAATGATACATATCTTCCAGTAAAAGAAGAATAAGGAAAAGGAACAAAAAGCAAGAAAAGAAGCAGATGAAAACAGACAAATGGTTTTACTTGGGCTGGTGACAACAACTGCAAACTTTTAATAGTACCTGTGCATGTTAAGGCCAAGAAAGGAAGTGCAATAGTGCATTATTTATGCATTTTATGACCCAGGTAGCACTGTGGCATTTTGCACTATGGGGTTAATGAATAAGCTTGATCTTCATGGAAGAAGATCAAAATTATATTGAAAACTATTGGTTAAATTAAACACATTGAAATCAGCATTGTTTTGGGCCTAGAGATCGCTGGACTGGATAGTAACAATTTTTGAGAACTCCCAAGCATCTCTCTTCATCAGCACCCCTCTGAGGTCTGCGCACCTGATGGCCTAATGGTAACTGCTTAAAGAAAACATCCCACATCAAAATGACAATGAACCAAGGACACATTTTTTTTTAAAATTGTTTATGCAAAATCAACTCAAAGATGGAGTTGCTGATTGGTTCAGATGTACCAAAGCTCTGGAACCACTAGATGTGATGTAAGGAGTGTAGGGGACAGACCTTTTGCTGTCAAAATTCTGCTTGGTTAGACAATTAATGGACCATTAGGAGGAAGAAATGAGATTCAAGACCAGTCGGCTATAGGTGTCAACAAGATATCGATTGTTAAACTTGATGAATTGTGGGAGCAGTAGTTCAGGAATGACTTTCCTGAGTGCCTCAAGGTCGACAAAGACCAGCAGTTCTTGGAATTGTTGAAATCTGCCAAGTTGGTTAATGATCATTACTGCATTGGATTAGCTTTAAAGAAAATTGAAATATGTGTGCCTGATAATAGAAGTGTTATTAAAAAACGTACACTGAATTTAAAGAGAAAAATCTTCCTTATCATTTGAGACTACACCAACTGCTTGTCTGAAATGATATTTAAAGGTCATGTAGAGAAAGTACCAGATTATATTTTGAAACGTAGTGATGGCAAAAGATGGTACTTACCACACCATGGGGTTTTGCATCCACAGAATAAAAAACTTTGAGTGGTGTTTGATTGTGGAGTAACCTTTCAGGGGAGGGTTTCACTAAATTCTCAACTCTTATAGGATCCAGATTTGACCAGTACATTGACAGGAGTCTTAACTAGATTCCCTAATGAACCTGTCATCATTACTACAGACATTAAAGCAATGTTCCATCAGGTGAAAGTATGAATAAAGACCGTGACTTGTTACCATTGGTGGCCTGATGGAGTCTACAATCACCAAGATGTGCAATTCTTTCCCTGCTGAGCACAATATGGAACAAATGAGCTCTCAAGCTATAAGCACCATTAGGAATAACTTCTACATTGTCTCACTTCTGCAGCTACAATAGAGGAAGCAATAACTCTTTATCATGGAGTTGAGAGTGATCTGTTTCAAAGGAGGGTTTTTACTTCCAAAATGGATAAATTACAGTCCCCAGGCTGGACATAATGTTGAAAATAGAGCTGCAGATGGAACTAACAGACTCCATATTTTGGACTGATAGCACCTCTGTGCTCAAATACATAGTTTGAACCTTTGTGCTAACAGAATCACTGACATTGATAAAGTCTCACTTCCAATACAGCAGAGATACGTTCACGCAGTTAACAATCCTTCCAATCTGGCATCCTAAGGTTTCAAAGTCATCTTTTCTAAAAAAAAGTATATTTGGATGTCTGGGCCTCAGTCTCTTCTGCAGTCTTAGAAGGATTGACCTCAGAACCCTGATAAATTAAAATAAATTTTTTCAGAAGACCCTGAAATCAGGAGTGAGACTGCAAATGCTGTTTGGATAATGTCTGAACAAATGGATACATGGATGCTCTGACTTAAAAGACTGCTTCTGAATCATAGCAGAAAGGAAAAACAAATAAGTGAGGTTCCTGCTAAATTTCAATTGGATCACAACAAAAAGGGACAGGAGACCTTGACATTCAAAAAAATGGTGGTGTCAGTTGAAGAATTGGTTAATGCTGAGAAGGATATCATCTGTTTTAACCAGAGGGAGAGATTTGCAGATGAAATTTCAAATCTGAAAAAGGAAATGAAATATGATGGACAATTTAGTGCCTCGAAATTCCTGGTTGACGGGTGTAATGCAAGTGATTGGACTCAGAGACTTGAGAGGAGCGCAATCACGCTTTTAATAGCTTACAGTCAATGGCTGGTATATATAATAGTCCTCAGGTGAATCTGAGGTAAGACGGGAAAACCAGGGTTTAAATTGGGGGAGGTGAGGATGGACCCAAGGAAGGAGCCAGCCATTTGAACTACACACAGTCAGTGAATTCCAGTTCACTGCAATGGGGAAGATTTCGAATCATGCCTAAAATTAGCTTTCTGAACAGACCAATTACCAAAATCTGTCTTTTACAAGAGGCAGAAAGCTTTGATTATTGACTTTTCTTTTGACATTTAACCGATATACTACAATTACTATGTTTAATTTTTCTTTGTGGTGATAATTATTATTCTTTTAAACATAATAATCAGAGGCCGGTATTGTAAGGGTTAAATGTATTTTATGCTTGCAAGCAGCCAGTAGATGTCGTTTAAGATATTTTATGCTGTCTCCTAGCAGCATCTTTGCTTCAAGATTATTGTGATTTTTTAAATGACAATAAAGAAACTTGGATTCTTTTTAAAACAACTAGATTTATTAACTAAGCAACCAGCACTAAAAACAGAGCACACACATGCAGACCTCATGGGAAGGCATCATCTTGAATCTACTAAAGATGCAACCACATTTGCAAGATACAACATTCCCCAGATGCTACACCCTCCGTCTCCGACTCCTCCTGGTGATAGCCCCACAATTACAGCTAGCTTTTCTTTGATTGCTGAAGAGAAAACAGATTTAGTTTAGTTCTTTCGGTCTATGAAATGGATGAAACAGAGCATGTTCTGACAATTTCTATTGACCATCTAACAAAATATTAACAACTGATAATAATGATAACAATGTTTAATATTGTTTAATAAACTTTAGAAAACTCATCTTTAGTTTGAACGAGTCATAGACAACAGCATTTTCTGATTGTCCAAGCGACTATAAAGGAAAGTAGTCACTACATATACAATAAATTCCTGTTTTTTCTGGTACTTTTGCAGCAGAATTATCATGCAACCAGGAAAGATTTCTAAAAATATCAGCCAATTTCATAAAAGATTCAAACGTAAAATAATTGTGAGGAGACATAGGAAGTAGGAACAGGAGTAGGCCAAAAATGGCCCATCGAGCCTGCTCCGCCATTCAGTAAGATCATGGCTGATCTAATCTATGACCTAACTCCACCTACCTGCCTTCTCCCCATATCCCCTAATTCCTCTATCATGTAAAAATTTATCTAACCGAATTTTTAATATGTTTAATGAGGCAGCCTCAACCACTTCCCTGGTTAGAGAATTCCAAACGTTCACTACTCTCTGGGAAAAACTATTTTTCCTCATCTCTGTCCTAAATCTACTCCCCCGAATCTTGAGTCTGTGTTCTCTCATTTTAGTTTCCCCAGCCACCTCAAAAAACCATCCTACATCTATCCTATCCATACCCTTCATAATTCATAATATAAGATCTCCTCTCATTCTTCTGAACTCGAGCGAATACAATCCTAGATGATTTAATCTTTCATCTTAAGTCAACCCCTTCATTCCAGGGATCAACCTAGTAAACCGTCTCCAAAGCCAGTATATCCTTCCTCAAATATGGAGACCAGAACTGGACACAGTACTCCGGTGCAGTCTCACCAGTACTTTATACAGTTGCAACATTACCTCCCTACTCCTGAATTCAATTCCTCTCGCGATGAAGGCCAACATTCCATTTGCCTTCTTAATAACCTGCTGCACCTGCAACCTAACTTTTTGCAATTCATGCACAAGCACTCCCAAGTCCCTCTGAACAACATCATGTTGTAGTTTTTCACCCTTTAAATAATATTCAGCTCTTTTATTTTTCTTGCCAAAGTGGATAACCTCACACTTACTAATATTGTACTCCATCTGCCAGACCTTTGCCCACTCATCCAGCTTAACTATATCCCTCTGCAGACTCTCCATATCCTCATTACAATTTGCTCTTCCACTCAATTTGGTATCATCCACAAACTTGGCTACACCACATTTTGTCCCCTCCTCCAAGTCATCAATGTAAATGATGAACAGTTGTGAGCCTAACACTGACCCTTGCGGCACCCCACTTACCACTCTCTGCCAACCTGAAAAACACCCATTTATCCCGACTCTCTGCCTCCTGTCAGACAACCAATTTTTGATCCAGGCCAATATACTTCCCAGGACTCCACTTTCCTGTAACTTACTGATAAGTCTCTTGTGCGGCACCTTATCAAACACTTTCTGGAAATCCAAATATACAACATCAACCTGTTCCCCTCTATCCACCGCACCCATTATATCCTCAAAGAATCTTAACAAGTTTGTCAAACAAGATCTTCCCTTTCTAAAACCATGCTGCGTCTGCCTGATTGAACCCTTACGTTCCAAAAGTTTCACCATTTCATCTTTAATGATGGCTTCAAGCATTTTTCCAACTACAGACGTCAAGCTAATTTGCCGATAATTTCCAGTCTCCTGCCTACATCCCTTCTTAAAAAGTGGCGTGACATTTGCTGTCTTCCAGTCTGCCGGGACTTGCCCAGAAACCAAGGAATTTTGGTATATGACCACCAATGCATCAACTATAACTTCTGCCATTTTCTTCAGAACCCTTGGATGCATATCATCAGGACCAGGTAATTTGTCTGGCTTTAGTCCCATTAGTTTCTCCATCACTACTTCCTTTGTAACAACTATTTTATCAAGGCCATTATCAAGGATGAAAGGTCATTAGTTTATTTACAGTTATGCATCTGTGCAGTTGTAAACTGATAAAGTAGCCACAAATTCTTAAGATTTAGCATTTGTGAGTACAGTCACACATTTGACTTATGTTTAATCTTAAAATACAGGATTAGAGAATAAAACAATACACAAACGAGCAGGAGAAACTCAGCAGGTCATGCTGCATCCAGAAAGTATTATTCAACTCGTTTGTGCATTGCACTTGATCCCAGCATCTGTAGACTTTCTTGTTTAACTCCATTAGAGTATAAAATAAAATTATTTAAAAGGGAAAGAGCTGACATTATGGTTCAGCAATCTATTTAAAGATTTATGTATAGAAAAGTAGTGTGTGTCATACATTAACATTTTCCTTGAGCAATTCCCATGCAACTGGCTGAGAGAAACTTTGCTAAAAATAGCGAATATATTTGAACAACATAACACCAAACTATTGTTACTATTTAATAGTTTCACACCTAAGTGAGAAACTAGAAGCTCTTTAATAGTGTTGTTAAGAAGTAGTTGTACATTGGGATTCACAGGTAACACAAATGGAAGAAAATATGATCTTACTTGTATGTTTATTTTAACCTCTCGATAGTCATTTGTAGCCTCTAACATATCCAAGAAGTTCAGCAAGCTGAGTTGTTCTGATAAGGCAAATGAGTGTAGGAGACATTGTCACTCCTTCCCTATTAACATGACGATTTTGACCCAGTGCTATCGCGCTTCTTGTGGTGAATCTGTAATCTGCCTCGGCATATTATTGCAGGATGTAAGGTCGTATGATTTGGCCAGTTCCTCCAAATGAACATGAACAGCAGAGTCTGAGTGAAAAGACAAGATGCCGGTGGACTTTAGCTGCTCAGGCAGCATCAAGCAGAGGGACAGAGATAGTGAGCAATTCGGATCGAGGCCCAGCAATATGACCAAGGGTGTAGTGAGGAAATAGCAGTATGAAGAGGTGACGTGGGGGAAGCAACTGGCAACAGCATTTGAATGTTCATGCAATTAGAAAAAAATTAGATTGGCAAATGGCATGACAGGCACAGCAATAATATAAGGGATTGCCCAAAGCGACCAGAATTATAGGGTAGACCGTATCTGGAGCAAGCAAATACAATGATTACATTTGGCAAGTTAAATGTATACCGAGTTTAAGTTTATTTGTCACAAAAGAGTTTTACTGCAAGCAAACCAACCAGTTCTCTCTAACATAACATTCAGCTACATGGAGCACAATTTGCAGAGTAAAAATTACAATGAAAGAGAAGATTGATTAGTAGCAAACAAGGGCAGCATGAGAGCACAGATGTGGGGACCATTCAAAAAGCTGCTAGCTGCAGAGAAGAAACCTTTTGGTGTATGCTCTCAACTCTTCAGACTTCTCCCTGATGGGATGAGGGAGGAGAGTGTGTCAAGGATGTGAGGGGTCTTTCAGTCTGTTGGATATCTTTCCAAGGCATCAGGAGATGTAGATGGAGTCTATGGAGAGGAAGGAAGTTTTCATTGTGTTCTGAGCTGCATTTTCTACCTTCTGTAGCTTTGCTGTTCTTGAGCAGAACCTGTTGTGTTTTCAAACAGAAAAAAAATGGGCCGCACCGTCAGCGTAGCGGTTAGCGCAATGCCTTTCCAGCGTCAACAATCAGGACTGGGGTTTGAATCCCACGCAGTCTATAAGGAGTTTGTATCTTCTCCCTGTGCCTATGTGGGTTTTCCCCAGGGGCTCCGGTTTCCTTCCACCCTTCAAAAACATACCAGGGGTGTAGGTCAATCAGGTGTAATTGGGCTGCACGGGCTTGTGGTCCAAAGTGACCTGTTATCGTGCTGTTTTTCTGTCTGTATGTATGTCAATACCACACTGTCATGTATCCAGCAAGTCTGATCTTGATGGTGCACCTGTGGGGGTTGTTGAGGGACGGTGGAATAGGCTGAAATTCTTTAGTTTTCTAAGAAAGTAGAGGTATGTATACAGTTTCTTGATCGTTGCATCGATGTGCTTATCCCAGGTCAGGTCATTGGAAATATTTATTCCAAAGAACTTGAATCTATTTTTTTTAAATTTCAACAACATTAACGTGGACAGGGGTGTGAATAAAAAGGTTTAGAAAGATATGGAGCAGATGCAGGAAAATGAAACCAGCCCAGACATCCAAAATATCAGGAAGGGCAGGTTGGGCAGCAGTGCCTGTTCTGTGCTGTGTGACTCTATATGACTCTAATCTGCAGAGAAAGTCTTTGGTCCATCTCAGTGATGCTATTCGAGGTGCCTTCCTAAGATATTCCCATTCATCTGTGTTGTGACTATATCCCTCAAAACCATGTAAAGTCTAAATTTTTTTATTTATTTTAAAAAATACTAGTTTTCAGCCAAAAAAAAATTAACCATTGCTGGGAGATATTGCAATCCATACCACACTGGCTCACTTTGCAAATAGTTCCTCCCTGCATTTCACCATTTTAATCAGTGGGTGATCCCAAACGTGAATGTGCTGTCCCTTACTTGAGGTGAGGTGTTTAACATGAAGTACACCCCTTCTTTCACACACTCGTAAATGACACAAAGATGCCAGCATTAGAAATTTGCCAAGGTTTACGATGTCAAACCAAAACTCGACAAACTTCTGAGGAAGTAGATGCTCTGATGTGCTTTATTCATAATAACGTTAGTGTGTTGGGTCCAGGATAGATCCTCTGAGATAATAACTCCCAGGAATTTGAATTTGCTCACCCTCTCCATCTCTAATTCCTCAATGATCACTGGATCATACACCCCTGGTTTTCCCTTCCTAGATTCATAATCAGTTCCTTGGTTTCAGTGACTTTGATTGTGAGGATTTTGTTAATACACCATTCAGCCACGTTTTCAATCTCTCTCCTGTATGCTGACTCATTGCCCCTTTTTATACAACCCACTACCATGGATTCTTCAGCAAATTTGTAGATGGTGCTGTTGTACTGAGCCACACAGTCATGGGTGTAAAGCAAGTAGAGTAGGGAGCCCTGTGGTGCTCCGGAACAGATGGAGATTGTGGAGGAGATGTTCTTACTAATCCTCACTGATTGTGGTGTGGACGTGAGGAAATCCAGGTTCCAATTACACAATGGGGTATTGAGACCCTGGTCTTGGATTTTTCTGATTGGTTTTGAGAAGATGATGGTTTTAAATGTCAAACTGAAGTCAATAAAGAGAATCCTGATGTATGTGTCTTTACTGTCCAGGTGTTCCAGGCTTTGTGTGAGATGGCATCTGCCACAGATCTGTTGTTGGAGTAGGAGAATTGGAATGGATCCATGTTCCCTACCGCATAACCCTCCATTTGGTGGGCACAGTTAGCAGAGTGGTTAGAACAATGCTGTTATGGCGTCAGTGATCAGCGCTGGGGTTCAAATCCCTCATTGTCTATAAGGAGTTTGCACACTCTCTCTGTGTCTCTTTGAGTTTCCTCCGGGTACTCCAGTTTCCTCCCACCATTCAAAAAAGGTACCGGGGCTGTAGCTCAATTGGGTGTAATTGGGCAGCATGGGCTCGTGGGCCGAAAGGGCTTGTTACTGTGCTGTATGTCCAAATTAAATTTTAAAAATAAAAATTAAAATCTGTCTGGAGTTGCTGCAGATAACACAGAACAAACTGCTGGAGGAACTCAGTTGGGTCAGTCAGAATCTGTGGAGGCAAAGGGATAGTTGATGTTTTGGGTTGAAACCCTGCATCAGGACTAAGAGTGTATAACATGGGTAGCCAGAATAAGTGGGTGCAAGGGAAAGACTGGCAGGCAATCGAGTGGCAGAAAGTGAGGATGGGTATGAGAGGCAGATGGAGCCAGGTCAAAGATGGGTAGACTTTGAACATAGGCTGGCAAAATTAGGGAATCTTGATTGATGAGGCACAATGAGGACCTGGTCAATAAAAAAAAGAGGTATGTGTCAGATTGGCAACTGGGATCAAGTAAGTCCCTTGATGAGTACAAGGGATGCAGAGCATACCTAAGAAAGAAATTATAAAAGCAAAAACATGCCATGAGATATCCCTCCTAAATGAGATAAAGAAAATTCCTAAAAGATTCTAAAAGAATATGAAGAGTAAAAGGGTCACCAGGAAGAGAGTTGGTCCATTTGAGGATCAGTGCTGTGACTTATGTGTGGATCCATAAATATGGATGAGGTCTTAAATAATCATTAAGTCAAAGAGCCAAACAGCATGGTCCAAGCCCTTTGGCCTAACTTGTCCACTCAGATCAGGTTGCCTATGTCCGAAAATCCCATTTTTCTGTGTTCGGCCCATATCCCTTTGACCCTTCCTTCTCCATGTACATCTATCTCTGTGTTTTTTATATGTCATAATTGTACCACTCCTTTGCACTTTGCTTTGGCTTCAGGAAGCCTGTAGTAATTCCAGGATCAACGTCATGGGTGGGGCATTTGCAGGCCATGCCCCCCCAAGTGAGTTATTGTGCTGTCCCCACCCAATCATGAATGGCATGAAGGGTACACAAAACTGCCACATGAATGGTAGTATGTGCCCCCCACCCCCCGCCAAAGTTACCTTAATGCCCCTGATTAGATTTGTTCTGACACCAACTCTGAGTAATTCACTTTATGTACAGTGAACTCAGCATCTTGGTAGCGGCTGAGTAAAATTTAACAAATGCTATTTTAACACACTTGTTAACCCATTTTCAATTGTAGATAATATGAATAGAACAGAAATTATCTTAATATGAAATGCATTAACCATTATCAAAGTCAAAGTGAATTAAATCTTGTCTGAACAGGGATAATACTTCTGCTCCTGGGACTGGTGCCAAATGCAGGATCATCTCTGTGTCAGAACAAATGTGTTGCTATTATTGGAAAGGTCATTAGACAGGATACTCCAAAGATGCTAATTTTAAACTCAAGGATTTTGATTCCAAGTGCCATTGTATTTCACAAGATCAGAAAGAAATGTGTGAGCAGATGTAGGAAGCAGTGCTTGGAACAAGTTTGCAGACACAGTCGATTTAATGTTGGCCAGGAAGTGTTGGAATGGTTGTCCCCAGAGTAGCCAGGGATGAAGAGAGTTTCAGCAAAACATGGGTTAAATATAAGGCAGATATAGAGAGTGTTGTCTGAGTGGAAACAAACAATTTCTTATCATTCAGAAGATATGGAATTCAAAGGTCAGTGGGATATTGGAAGGACTCCAGCTCATGCAAAGTTAAACAAGAAAATCTGCAGATGCTGAGGTCCAATGCAATATACAAATATGCTGGAGAAACTCAGCAGGTCACTCAGCATCTACAAGAAGTAAAGTGTAAACAATATTTTGAGACTGAGCCCTTCGTCAAGTAGCTGATGAAGACCCCCCAAGCCTGAAACTTTAGTTACCCTTTACTTCCTCTGCATGCTGTGTCATCTGTTGAGTTTTTCCAGCACATTTGTGTTTCCCAGTTCATCCAAGGCCTGCTATCAGGCAAGCAATCTGCTGCAAACACCAACAGACCAGTCAGCATCTGTTTAGTGGGCAGAAAACAATGAATGAAGCACAGATGCTTTCTTTGATCTGGTAGAATGTGGCCATTTTAGTTTATAAACCAAAGACTACAGCCATGTAAAGTTGACTGAAAGATTTTGCCTGCATGATACGAAGTTTATGGTCTTCGTGACCTGCAGCAGTACACATTGTATAGGTCATATTTTTAATATTTCTTTACCACATGAAAGGAGGCTATTTTGCCCATCAAGTCCATGCTGGCTCCCAGAGTAGTCCCATTGATCCCTTTCCCCCTCATTTCCCTCTTTCACACATCGATTAACTCCCCCCAATCCTCCTATGAATCGCATAAACTAGCAACAATATTTTGGGACTGAGCTGCAGATCCTGGAATCTTGAGCAGTCAAAGAATTGTTGGAAGAGCTCAACAGGTCACATAGCTAATTTAACAATTGAAGAACCCAACAGGTCAGTCAATACCCCAGTTACAGTCAACATTTTGGGACTGGATGCTTTATCAAGACTTGAGGAAACAGGCTGACGTTATGTATATAAATTGGGGGAAATAGATGGGGAAAGGGTCCCAGAGTTGCAAGGACAGAAGGTGTAGGAGGTAGAGCAACAAGTAGAGAGAGAAACCAATAGAAAAGGGTTAGGGGGAGGGAAAACATTTTTTTTTAAGGTATAGGTGAAGAATATATGGAATCAGATGGTGGGGTGGGGGGGGGGGGGTGGGCAGTGGTAGGAGTTACCTAAAATTAGATAAATGTTCATACCATGAGATTTCTGATTTATTGTCAGAGAACATACATGACATTACATGTCACCCTGAAATTATTTTTTCTGCAGGTGAAGTAGAATTACACTTATTGGTGGTGCAAAACAAAACTACACAGCATATACATGTAAACAAATAAAGAACTGTAAACAGATAATGAATGTCAACAAAAATGACTGTGCAATACAGAGAGAATAAAAAGATGCTGACCTGGAGGAATATGATGTGTGGTTCCTCCAGTTTAACGTTTGTCCTCTCCTCGACCATGGAACAAACATGGGAAGTCTTCAAGGAGCTAGAGGAAACTCAAGTTTAGACCTACGCAGAGCATAGGTGTTTGGCAAAATGGTAAACCAATATGGTATGGTCTCAGTGATGGAGAGGAGGCAACACTAGTTACACCAAATGTAGTAGAACAGGTTAGATGATGTACATGTAAAGCTCTACCTCACCTGGAAGGTATGTTTCTGGCCATGGATAAAGGTGAGGGGGAGGGGTGTGGAGATGTAGAGACAAGTTTTACATTTCTCTGGTTACAATGGAAACTGCCAAAGTGATGAAAGATTTTGGATAAGGAAGAAAGAATGAATTTGGAGTCTCAGAAAGGCATATTCCTGTGAAAAGTGGATAGGGGTAGAGAGGGGATAATGTGGCTGGTAGTGCGATCATGCTGAACTTGGCAGAAATGTCGGAGAATTATGTCGGATGTGAAGGCGGTTGGGATGGAAAGTGAGGACCGGAAGAAATCTGTCTTACTTCTGGAGTGAGGTGGAGTGAGGGCAGAAGTAGAAATAGAGGAGATATGAGTGTGGCTTTTATCATGGCAGTAAGGGGGAATCCACATTTATTAAAGAAAGTAGACATTTCAGAAGTCCTAGAATAGAATGCCTCATTCAGGGACCAGATACGATGGAGCGGCGGGAATTGTGAGAAAGTGATGATGTCCTTACAAGGGACAAGAGGTCAATCCAGGCAGCTGTGAGAGTCAGTGGGTTTGTAATAGTCGTCTGTGGATAGTATGTGCCCTGAAATAGAGACAGGAGGTCATTGATTGGAAGTTGGCATTGAAGTAAATGATATGGTCAAGTTCTGCACAGGTACAGGAGGTAGCATCAAGCCAGTCGTCCACGAAACATAGGAAACTTTGGGAGAGGTTCCTGAGTACAATTGGAACAGGGACTCCCCAACATGTCAATTAACTGACCAACTTGTGGTGGTGGGAAATACAAACGGGATCACTGTTCCAGGTTGTTGTGCTGTTTTGTTGTGTATTTTTTTTAACCTTGATGCATATTTTATTACGCTTTGTTCTTCTGAACATTGCATACATTTTGTGCCAAGCACAACCTTGCTTTTTGTTTGTGCTTTTTTTAATATTGCACACATTTTACAAAATAGACTTGTTTTATGCTGGTTTTTTTGTTTTAAAAGCTGTATGCATCATTTGTAAATACATAGCCTTGCCTTTCTTTGTTTTTCTAAAACATTGCACAGTTTTTGCCAAGCACTGCCTTGGATTTTATTTGTAACTGGCATGTTTTTGATGTGCTATTGAGACTCCGGCTGTTGTTCCCACACCATTTCATAGGGTCAGCGCCAGGATGAGTGTAAGAGGGGATCTTTAGCATAACCGGGGTGGACACAGTGCAACACTCATAATCTCACTCAGTGGGGAAGAGGGGGGGGGCTACAGGTAGATGCTGGTGCCTACCTGCCAACGAACATTACAGACCTCTGGCGTAGCAGCTGAAAGCACTACACCAGTTAATCACTAGCATGCATCAAGCTAGACACCAGAGTGATGTTTGACGCACACAAGTGAGGCAGCTGGGGACGGGTGGAGAGTCGCTAGCATGTCTCAAGCTAGACGCTAGTGGCATGGGCAGGGGTGGGGGTGGAACTGACGGTGAGCAGTAGTCATGAGCATAGGGGGCACAGCAACTCACTTGGGGGTGTAATGCCTGCAGATGCCCCCCCTTGGCAACGACCCTGCCATTTCAACCTCCTCTCTGTCATGTGACTATCACTGCTGCTAATGAAGTCAACTACTAGTGTATCCTCCACAAATTGGAAGATTCGGTTGAAACGGAATCTGACAATGCAGTCGTGAGTCAGCAGTATGAACAGTAGCGGGCTGAGTACACAGCCCTGAGGTGTTCCAGTGCTCAGCTTTGATGGCGCTCGAGGTTTTGCTGTGGATTTTCCATCCAGAAACCAGTTCCAGAAAAGGGTGTTGAGTCCCAGAAAGGACAGTTTATCCACCAGTCTCTGAGGTATGATTATGATGAACGCCGAGCTGGTCGATAAATAACAGCCTGTCATACGAGGCATTGTTCTCTAGGTGGGTCAGGGCTGAATGGAGGGTCAAAGCTATTGGATCTTCTGTGGACCAGTTTGGACAGTGGACAAACTGAAACATGCCCAATGTCACTGGAAGGTGTAATTTGATGTGTTCCATTCCCAGCCACTCAAAGCGCCTCATGATTTTGGATGTCATTTCCACTGGGCTACGTTCAGTTTCATGGGCACCAAAATTACGGAGTTGCTTTGAATCCTGCAAGATCTAGGAGGGAGCACATAAACTGCACACATATTCATCAACTTAGATGTGAAATAATGAATATATATAATATGGCTGGAAATAATGATCCATTTCTGGAGTAGCTACAAAAGGAACCACAGTAATCTTCGTGCGTAGAGTAGTATGCAATAGATGAAAGAGGGGGAAAAAAGACGCAAATTTATATAGCCCATTTTACAACCCCAGAAAACGCCAAAGCCCAAAAGAGCCAATTAAGTATATTTTTTTTGGAATCTCAGCAATGCAGAAACTTGCTCATGGCAAGCACCACAAGCAATGTGATAATGACCAGATAATTCTTCATAATGATGCTCATTGAGAACAAATATTTTCCAAGACCCAAGGCTACTTTCCCTGCTACTCTTCAGAATTGTGTCATTAGATCTATCATGCCCACCCCCCCCCCCCTTATAAATCTTACACCTTTCAATGAGATCACCTCTCATTCTTCTAAACTCAGCAACATTTTCCTTCAATTTTTAATATGAGAAACTCCACACGCCAGTCTCAGGAATTAATGTTGTGGACATTCCCTCCACTCCCTCTCTCTGTAGTATTTCCAAATGTCTCACCAGGCCTCGATATACTAAGAGTGAGATGTATCTGCTCTAAAGACGGGCATGAGAAGACCATTGTTTAAGGAACCATGCACACTTATTCAAGGTTCAAAAAAAGCCTCATGCTGGTGGAAATGAGGTGACAGAATTACAAGGTAACCCCAATCCTGACTGCGAAAGCAATTCAAACTAGTTACATGAGCCTTTGTTCAAGTTCAAGTTTATATACATAAACAATCAAATGAAACAGCATTTCTTCAGACCATGGTGCACACACATGAACACACAATTTCTTCTTTGGCTTGGCTTCGCGGACAAAGATTTATGGAGGGGGTAAAAAGTCCACGTCAGCTGCTGGCTCGTTTGTGGCTGACAAGTCCGATGCGGGACAGGCAGACACGGTTGCAGCGGCTGCAGGGGAAAATTGGTTGGTTGGGGTTGGGTGTTGGGTTTTTCCTCCTTTGCCTTTTGTCAGTGAGGTGGGCTCTGCGGTCTTCTTCAAAGGAGGTTGCTGCCCGCCAAACTGTGAGGCGCCAAGATGCACGGTTTGAGGCGTTATCAGCCCACTGGCGGTGGTCAATGTGGCAGGCACCAAGAGATTTCTTTAGGCAGTCCTTGTACCTTTTCTTTGGTGCACCTCTGTCACGGTGGCCAGTGGAGAGCTCGCCATATAACACGATCTTGGGAAGGCGATGGTCCTCCATTCTGGAGACGTGACCCATCCAGCGCAGCTGGATCTTCAGCAGCGTGGACTCGATGCTGTCGACCTCTGCCATCTCGAGTACTTCGACGTTAGGGATGTAAGCGCTCCAATGGATGTTGAGGATGGAGCGGAGACAACGCTGGTGGAAACGTTCTAGGAGCCGTAGGTGGTGCCGGTAGAGGACCCATGATTCGGAGCCGAACAGGAGTGTGGGTATGACAACGGCTCTGTATACGCTTATCTTTGTGAGGTTTTTCAGTTGGTTGTTTTTCCAGACTCTTTTGGGTAGTCTTCCAAAGGCGCTATTTGCCTTGGCGAGTCTGTTGTCTATCTCATTGTCGATCCTTGCATCTGATGAAATGGTGCAGCCGAGATAGGTAAACTGGTTGACCGTTTTGAGTTTTGTGTGCCCGATGGAGATGTGGGGGGGCTGGTAATCATGGTGGGGAGCTGGCTGATGGAGGACCTCAGTTTTCTTCAGGCTGACTTCCAGGCCAAACATTTTGGCAGTTTCCACAAAGCAGGACGTCAAGCGCTGAAGAGCTGGCTCTGAATGGGCAACTAAAGCGGCATCGTCTGCAAAGAGTAGTTCACGGACAAGTTTCTCTTGTGTCTTGGTGTGAGCTTGCAGGCGCCTCAGATTGAAGAGACTGCCATCCGTGCGGTACCGGATGTAAACAGCGTCTTCATTGTTGGGGTCTTTCATGGCTTGGTTCAGCATCATGCTGAAGAAGATTGAAAAGAGGGTTGGTGCCAGAACACAGCCTTGCTTCACGCCATTGTTAATGGAGAACACACAATACACAACACATAATAATCACATACAGTATATGCATAAATATATAATTTAAAATAAATATTTTGGAATAATTTACTCAGAATATTTTTAATCACTCTCACAGCTTGCAAGAAGAAGCTATATCCCTGCAAGGTGATCCTTATTTTAATGCTCCAGTGCCTTCTTTTTAATAGTAGTGGGACAAAAATACTGTGTGCTGGATAGAAAGGGTTGTGAATAATTATTTGAGCCCCATTTAAACAACGCTCCCTGTGAATGTTTTCAATAGAGGAAAGAGAGACCCCAATTATCTTCTTGCGCATTTTAATAATTTTCTGATTTGATTTGCAGTACGATGCTTTGCGCTACCATGCCACACAATGCTGCAGCCAGACAGGACACTTTCAATTATGGCAACAATATCTGCAACTGTGGACGAAGCAGACTCTCCTACCATCATATGACAACTACAAGGTTTGTACACTTGGAGTGTTATGCAGTTTTGGGCACCCAGCCATAAGAAAAATATCAGGGTGCACTAAAGGTTCTCATGAAAATTGCCAGGACTGATGGGTTTGAATTATAAGGAGAGGCTGGATAGGCTGGAACTTTTCTCCCTGGAGTATAGGAGGATAATGGGGGGACCTCATTGTAGTTTATAAAATCATGAGGGACATCAATAATATAAATAGTCATAGGCTTTTTCCCAGGGATGGGAGTCTAAAATGAAAGGACATAGATTTAAAATGAGAAACATTTAAAGGGAAACTATGGGATTGCTTCTTCGTATAGATGGTGGTGGGTATAGGGAAATAGTACAGGAAGAGACAATTGTAACATTTAGAAGCCATTTAGATAGATACATGGATTGGAACGATGCAGAAGGATATTTCAATGCAGGCAAATGGGACTAGCTTAGGTAGCCAACTTAACCATCATGGACAAGTTGGGCTGAATGGCCCATTTTCATTCTGTAAATGGCAGATTGAGAAGTGGCTGCAATGAATATAGAAAGTCAAATTTACATTACGTATGTGCTGAAATACAATTGTTCTTTTGATAGTGGTGGCAATTGCAAGGACTTCACCTAACACCGGCTTTTGAAGACATGTATAAAACACATTTACTGGATGGATCAATTCAGACACGTCTCAGTAAAACACTGGAACTGTTTCATTGAAGATACCCTGTATTGTCTACAAGCCAAGAATTTATAAAGAAGGATGAAGGGTAAGCAGTGCAAAACAAGATTAATGAATCTTCTGGTCTAATGAATAAGAAGACAGTGTTTATTGGATTTATTTATTAGACTGATATAGAGAGATTCAGCCAGTAGGGACTGTAGAGCACAGCCTCCCATGGAATCATTCTGAGTATGGAACTGTTCTACAAGATCATTCTAGCTGGTCTATGTGTTCTAGTGTGAAAAGGAGTAGACACTTTCCTAGTATCAATCAATAGGCACACATAAGCTTTAGGGGACATGACCACCACAGAGTGCAGAAGAGTGGAATTGAGATGTATTTTTACCCAAGAGAGGTATATTTTTGGAACTTAAGGGTTTCCTGAAGAAGTGATTTACTTAATTGTTCCAGTTTGAACAATGTCTGAAGTGCAATGAAATAAAGCATTGGCTCATTTATCATGACCAGTCACGTTGAAATGGGGAAACAGAAAGGTCAGTTTGCACAATCAAGACAACACTCAAAAATCAGTGCAGGGAAGTCATTGATGTGAAACATCGTGCCTCTCTCCATACCTGAATCCCCAAGGCTAAAACTCAGGAGACTCAGAACATGACTGGGTCATAGTCAATCTTTTTTAGAACAAAAGTAGAGAAAAGGCGGTTGAGAATAATCATCAGTCATTATATTGTGCACAGTTTTGGTCATCCAGTTACAGAACAGATATCATTAAGGTGGAAAGGATGTAGAAAAGATTCACAAGAATGGTATTTTGACTGGTGGACTTGAATTATAAGGAGTAGCTGGATAGGCTGGGACTTATCTCCCTGGAGCACAGGAGCTTGAGAGGGGATCTTAGAGAGATTTATAATCTCATGGGAGACATAGAAAATTTGAAACTAGATGCCCTAGATTTAAGGTTGGGGGGGGGGGGGGGGAGATATAAAAGGACCTAAGAGACCAGTGGATTTTTAAAACAAGCTGCCAGAGGAAGTGGAAGAGGTGGGGACAGTCATACATTTCAAAGACATTCAAAAAGGTACATACATAGGAAAAGGTTAGATGGATGTGGGCTGAACATGGACAAATGGGTCTAGCTTGGACAGCATGAATATGTTGGGCCAAAGGGTCTGTTTCCATGCTGTAGAACTCTGTAACTGCACCACCAATGAAACAAGGTTCAATCTATATGACAGGGTTTGTGTATAGCAACTAGCTGGCAGGCCAGAGCTGAGAAGCTGGGGAATCAGGAAAGTAGCAGATGTATCTGGTTTCAAAACCTATTGAATAAAACTCATTGAGAAATTCAAAAGGCAGAGAACTTGCTCCAAGCATGTGGGTTTGGAAGAATCACAACAACTGAGAGATCAGGAATGTTCCTGAAATGAATGCCACAATTATTCAAAACCCAATGTATAATATTTTTATCAAATCTAGCTATAGCAGCACCAATGATCCAAAAACAGTGACTACTTTGATACCTGATAAATCCAGCTTCAACAAAAGTGACATTGAAACTACTGAAAAAAAACCCACAGTACACAAAGATGATGTGCCGTTACCTTTATAAAAGTTGTAAATTATTAAATTAGTTTATCTTTTTATATAAATAAGAGGATGCATTATATTATGTGAAACTGAGGGTGTAAATAATAGGAACTTGAGCCTCAGAATCAGAATCAGAATTTATTGTCATAAACATGTCACAAAATTCATTGCTTTGTGGAAGCTTCACAGTGCAAACATTTTTAAAAACTGCATTTCAAAATAATTAAATATAGTGCAAGAAAAAAGAAAAAGACAAAGTGAGGTTCATTGTTCATTCTGAAATCTGATGGCAGAGGAGAAGACAATATCCTTGGGCCACTGAGTGCTTGTCTTCAGGCTCTTGTGCCTTATTCCTGATGGTAATAGAGGGCATAGCTTGAGTGGTGAGGGTTCCTGAGCATAGAGGCTTTCATCAGACTCCTCCTCTTGTAGATGTCCTCGATGGAGTTCCATCTGGTGCCCATGATGTCGTAGGCTGAGTTAACAACTTTCTGGAGTTTTTTTCCTGTACTGAGCATTGGCACTTCCATACTAGACAATGATGCAACCAGACAGAACGCTCTCCACAGTACACCTGTAGACGTTTTCAAGAGTCTTTGATGACACACTGAATCTCATGAAACTCCTCACAAAGTAGTTGCTGGCGAGTCTTTTTCATGATTGCATCGATCTGAAGGCTCCAGGACAGATCCTCAAAGATGTTGACACCCAGGAATTTAAAGATCTTGACCATTTCTTACTCCTCAATGAAACTGGGTCATGTTCTCATGATTTCCTTCTGAAGTCTCCTTGGTTTGGCTAACATTGATTTTGCAACGTTGTTGTGACCCCACTCAACTTGCTGATCTATCTCCCTCCTGTACATTTCTACATTGCCACCTGTAATTCTTCCGACAACCGTGGTGTCATCAGCACATTTGTAGATAGCACTGGAATTGTGTCTGGCCACACAGTCATGGGTGTAGAATGAGTAAGGTAGTGGGCTAATACTGATCTTTGAGGTGCATCTGTGTTGAATGTCAATGAGGAGGAGATGTGTTTCCAATTCGAACTGACTATTGTCTACAGATGAGGAAATCAAAGATCCAGTTGCAGAGTGAGGTGTAGAAGCCCAGGGTTCAAAGCTTGTTGACCAAGACTGAGGGAATAATGATGTTGAAGGCTGAGCTGTAGTCAATGAAGAGTAGCTGGATGTATGAATGGTTGTTATCTAGGTGATCCAGAGCTGAATGAAAAGCCAGTAATGTTGTGTCTGCTGTGGAGCGATCGTGATGATAGGTGAATTGCAGTGGATCCAGATTAGGTATGCATTAATTCTGGTCAATACCAAATTCTCAAAGCATTTCATCACAGTGGATGTGAGTAACTACTGAGCAAAAGTCGTTTAGGCAGCTCACTCTGCTTTTCTTGGGCATCGGGATGATTGATGCCCTTTTGAAACAGGTGGGAACCTTCGACTGCAACAGTCAGAGATTGAAAATCTCCTTGAACACTCCAGCTAGTTGGTTAGCACCTTGCCAGGTACCCCATCAGGGCCTAACGGCTTGTGAGGTTTCACCCTCTTAAATGATGCTCTGATGTCAGCCTCTGAGACAGATATTCAACAGCATCTGTGTAAAGGGGCACCCTGTAAAGAGGTCTCGCTTAAATGACAAAGCACGTTATTTGAGGTGGTCTCACACGTACATCTGTAGACTTTGCAATTAATTCATTCAGAGTTCACAAGCCACTGCAAACAGATCAGTTCCTGGATGACAGTTTTGTTGGACAAGGAATGGTGTGACAAACAAGCCTTGTACTATCTTGAATTGGAAGAATGTAGGGAAATTTTAATAAGCAAACAACATCATCAAACATCAGTTTGTCTACACACAAATTTCTGCTGCACTGAGCAATGCAAAATGCACTAAATACCACATCAGGTTTTCTGGAACAACTATGGATTCATCTGTACTGATTACGGGTTCAAGGCATATAATTTCCAACAGCACTGGGCTGAAATAGTTCCTCAGCATTTCTTTTGTGTTGCAAAATGTTCAATCACTCCATTGGGGTTCTGGTCACTTTGCCGAAATCACAAAATGATCTCATCCTATTACAACTGACATAATTTAAGCTATGTATTCAAGTGCAGCCTTGCACTGGGAATTTTCACCCTCCCCTAACACTTTGATGTTCTTATTCATCCTAAAACTATTTCTGAATGAATGGAAAGGCTCCCTACATGCACAACAATATGGGATTGGACTGCTGTTTTGTACCATCTGTCACTGCAGTACTAAAAGCTTGTAATTTTATTCATATCAGCTTTTTCAGGCTCTAACATTCTTGCCTTGTTCAAATTCTCCACACTAGATTTGCTGTGATGAATTGTAGTTTTCCAGAATCTTCATACCAATGCAGTCATGAAGTCTCTTGATATCTGGAATTACTTTTTTATTTTTATTGGTAGAAAATCTTTGACATCCCAATTTTCCTGTCAGTGTTATGTCTGTCCTCACAAAAGATCCATGACTTCTAATGACAATACACTTGAGAACCTTGGAACTCATGCTATGTATTTATACAATAGGTTATCTCAGGGCATTTTCGAGTCTTCCTCTGGAGTTTTCAACACAAAGAATGATTAGTCACATGACACAATTATTAAAGGACAACAGGTTGCAAGAAACAATTATTGTTTATAACTTCTATTACATTTGTTGCCTTAATTTTAACCCTCAGACAATGTGGTGCTACCACTATGTGTATAGATGTGTTGTATGGGCTGGCCCGTCCCCTGAACCTGTGACTCCTTCCTCCTAGATATCCCCATAAAGGCTGTTACACCCAAACCTCTCCTTCAGTACTTGCCTTGGAACCGGGTCAGCAACATGCAAGCTGTGCTGACATTTTATGGTGATTAAAGCCTGTTAATCATAATTCTCTGTCTGATTGTGGTTTATTGGTTGTACAATTTAATCACCTTAATATTAGACCACGAACCAGGTAGTATAGGCGATAGATTAGACACTGACCCCAAGGATCCAGAGGCCTCGACTAAATTCGACCAGTGGGTGTTACTGCCTCAACACATTCATGAGGCGCAATGACGTGCAGAGCGAGGAAGACAAGTGGGAAGCGCCACCAGGTTTCCCAAGCGATAAGAGACTTTGCTACTTACTCTGAGGCGATGGAGTTCCTGCAGAAACAGTTCCGGGCCCTGATGAACGTCATATATGCATGATTCCTCCTGAGAAGCCAAATAAAAGCACCGGGTGAGTCAATCGATGAATACATGCGGGCACTGTGGCAGCTGGGGTGAGCGTGCAACTGCCGAGAAGCTACGGCTGCCCACCTTGAAGGCCTAATACAAAATGTGTGCGTGGCCAGGTTCAGCTCTGACTACATCAGACAGAGGCTACTAGAAAAAGTCAATCGGAGCCTACAGGAGGTAGTGGACCTGGCTAAATCGCTGGAGATTGCGCAGCGAAGCGCTGAAACATTCTCCTCAGATAATGTGGCCACCGTGTGGGGGACACAGATGCCACCATCTTGGGGTGTGGGGTCTCACATCACTACCGCCACTATTGAGTGCCAGAAGTGCTATTTCTGCAGACACGGGAAGCACCCCCGTTAGAGCTACCCAGCTCAAAGTGCCACATGCTCTGCTTGTGGGAAGAAAGGGCACTATGTGAAAGTGTGTAGGTCGAACCTTCCCCCAGCAGTTTCGCATGCAGACGACAGCCTTTGCCATCTTGGACCACCCACCTTCACCTCAGACATCATTTCCGGTGGTCGGAGAAGGATTGATGGGGTCTTGGGGACAACAAGCCAGGGTAGTATAACTTCCAGCGCCACTTACAGCTCCACTTCCGGTGACATGGGACAGCACTGCATGCGCTGCATGGGGCGGCTATCTTGGTGAGCGCCCCCAAACCAAAAGATCAGCGACTCGGACAACGACCATACATTCACCTCCATCATCCTCAATCAAGACAGCTGGCACCAACTGGCCAAAGCCATGATGAACGTCGAGGTAAATGGCATCCTACGAACTACTTATTCGACACTGGAAGCACCGAGAGCTTCATCCACCCAGGTACTGTACACAAGCAAATTTCAAAGATCACTTCTTTGCACTAAATGCAATTGTGAAAATTCTTTCATGTTTTTATATTTATTATCCGCTTTTCTGTCAAATGGAGCATTATGATAATTTATACTATTGTTATTTCATGACAGGTATTGTTATATTATGTATCTATGTAGCTGCAGAAAGTAACAATTTCAGTACATCTGTGTGTTGTACTTATTTACTGTATATGACAATAAATTCTCATATCAGATCGAAGTGTTGTCTTTCGTATTTTGTATTCCCTGTTTCAGATTTCAGATTTATTGTTACCACCCTAAGATTCTTTTTCCTGCAAGTCAGGCAAAATTACCAATTATTGGTAGTACAAAAGAAACTACACAAGTAAACAAATACAAAAAAAATTTAAAGAAAGGTTAAAAAAAATGTAATGCAGAGAGGTTAAAAAAAAAGCAAAATGCAAAAGTAAGAGTTCTCTAATGAGTTTGTTGTTGTCGAGTCTGAGGATGGAGGGGTAGCAGCTGTTCCTGAAACTGGTGGTGTGAGTCTTGTGGCACCTATAACTCTATCCTGATGGTAGCAGTGAAAACAGAGCATGTGCCGAGTGGTGTGTATCCTTCACTTTTCTCTGTAGATGTTCTCAATAGTGGAAAGGAGCTTGATGTGATGCCCTGGGCTGTGTCCACTACCTTTTGCAGTGCTTTACACTCAAGGGCATGGTTGTCCTCATACCAGACCAGTCAGCACACTTTCCACCACATATTTTTAGAAATTTCCCAGAGTTTCTGGTGTCATACTGAACTTCCGCAAACTCCTGAGGAAGTAGAGGCACTGATGTGCTTTCTTCGTGTTGTCATTTGTGTGTTTGGTCCAGGAAAGACCCTCTTCTGATCACCCAATGATCACTGGATCGTACACATCTGGTTTACCCTTCCTGAAGTTAACAATCAGCTTCTTGATTTTGGTGACATTGAGTGCGAGATTATTGTTGGTGCACCATTCAGCCAGTTTTCAATCTCCCTCCTGTATGCTGACTCATTGTTTCTTTTTATTCAACCCAGTACTGTGGTATTGTCAGCAAATTTGCAGATGGTTTTATTGCCTTGCTCCCTTTTGTTGAAACTGTATTTTTATTGAATGGTGAAACTGCAAAATACTCCACCCCTGAGGTCTAATGAAACTGTGATTTTAATTTGCTTGTTGTAGTGCACGTCGAAAGAATCAAAAGCTTGTTGATCCAAACCAAGGCTTTTATTAACTAGAAGAGTGGAGCGTATCACATGTAGGTCGACCAGTCCAGAATGATCTGGGTCTGGCTAGGAGCATCCCTTTAAGACCTGCCAATAGGCGTGGCTATGCTCTCAGCCAATCACCACCACCCTATACCACAATATATACGGATACACATTGGTGATAGAATCCATATTATCACACTTGTTTTTGTTGTTGAATGTTGACATGGGTTGGCTATGCAATATCTTAAATATGCAAACAGGTTTGCTTCTATTAAAATGATAAATTTTAGTATTTTCCTTCACATTAACATTACACAGCTATTGATTAGCCAGCATACAATTGCCTTGTTTCATTTAAATAAATAAACATAAAGATTCCAGGGTCTGACATTTGCTAATTGAAGTTCATGCAAATGATCACAAATTGCCATCCGCTGGGTCTGCACTGCAGTGCCAGTCAGGATATTATTTTACTTTTCTTAAATGGAAATTAGATGCAAATATAGGTGAATGGAAACTTCAGGATATCAGAAAACCCCATCCTCTGCAGTTCAACTCAAACAATGCAATCAGCTAGTTGAACCTTAACCTATTTTAAGTCCTATCACCTGAAGATTTACAAACTTAAAGACTTACCATTGTGGTGATCTTGAGGGCAAAATCAGAAACTTGAGGGATTGCGAAGGTCAGTCAGCATCCATGGGGAAAATGAATAATCAAAGGGGTTTGCATGCTTGACATTTGACACTGTGATCAATACATTTTTGGAAGTTAAATAGAATCAAATTCAAGGGTTTGGGTGACAAAGTAAATATAGTGACGAGTTAAACATGAAAGTCTGCAGACATTATGATTGAAGTAAAAACATTATGCTGGAGAACCTCAGCAGGTCAAACGGTCTACTTGATGTCGCAAAGATAAAGATACATAACCAACGTTTCAGGCTTAAGATCTTCAAGGCATGCACAAAATGTGGACAGGCAGCCATGCTGCCCAAATACACCAATTAACCTACAAACCCGGCACATTTTTGACAGGTGAAGGAAGCCAGAGCACCCAGAGGAAACCCACGCAGACACTAAAGAGAACGTGCAAACTCCTTACAGACAGCACAGGATTCAAATCTGAGTTGCTGGCACTAACATGAGTGTAATAGCATTGCATTAATCACTTCACCCTTCATAATTAAATTCTGAATGTTATATTGCTATTTTATCATAAATAATGGTTCAACACATTCATCTGTAAATTTAAGTTGTGAAATGAAATTATAGATAATAACAAATTTAAAGTCACAGAACCAGAAGAGCTATTGCATAAATGACACCCTGTTGTGACTTTAGGGCAGAGTTGGATCCGTTCATAGTGCAGCCAAGTAGAAACAGGGTGAGTTTAATATTAGAACTAACAAGAGATATACTCAGAAATTGACTTCCACCCCCTCAACCGATTTTCACTCTTAATTGGGACTATAGTCATCTCCTTTTTAATGGCAGAGTAAGTCTTTCCTAAACAATTGTTGGAAGACATTGTTACTGTACTTTATATGGAAGGCATTCATTGGTGTGGATTATCTTGTCATCACTGTCTATGACCACCAGCAATGCTACTCAATGATTGTGTGAAGACAGCACGTTGGAATCTTTAAAAGTTCACGATTTGTCTTTTTGTCATTGGATATTTAACAGAGAAGATGGAATTTAGACATGAGAAGTAACAATTCTTCTGCTTTTTTTTTGACTGGTTCTTGTAGTGCTCAAGGGTCTCTTTGATGTAATAACAAAGTTAAGGAGGGTAAATAAGTGTAATTGAGCCAGCAGTTTTTTGCACATTGAAAATAAAAGTGTTTTGGTCTGTTTCCTGCAGCATTGTTCTATATCCTCCATTAAGAAAGACAAACACAACATTTGTAAAAGTCACCATATTCTGAGGTGCAAACCAAACCTAAGTTGACTTTTAAACTTACTTATTTTCTGGTTCACCTTACCTGTAATACATTATCATGGGCCACCAAGACACAACATCAAACACAAGGTTTCCATGGTCAAAGATGCCTTCCTTCTCACCATACACTCCCTCTGACCAGTTTTGCCTGTGCACATTTGCAAGACAACATTAAAGACTTGCTTTGCTGTTGGAGAAAAATAACTTGCATCTATAGATATGTGATTAATATAGTAAAACAGTCCAAGGCATTTTGCAGAAATATTAATGAATTGCAACCAAACTATATAACATAACAAGGCAGAGGACTTAAATCCTGGTCAAAGAATTAGGTTTTAAGAGTGAGAAGTGGTGCTTTAGGTTGGGAATTCCAGAGTTTGGGCCAAGACAGCTAAAAACACACCCATCATAATGCAGTGATTGAAGGTCATAAGGAGGGCAGCACTAGAAGAGCATCGATGTCTCAGAAGGGCTGGAGGAAGTAACTGAGGTGTGAGTGAGCAAGGCCATGGGACGATTGAAAAAAGGAATGAAAACTGAGGCATTACTTAAATAGGTCAGCAAGCACAGTGGGCAAATGTGATTTTGTTTTGCACATTTGTATGTAGACCAGACTGTTTTAGGTGTCCTCAAGTTTACAGAGCTCAGAAATGAGAAAGGCCAGCCAGGATTTGGAACAGTTGTTGTCTCGTAGTGACCCACAGCAGGGTATATTATCAGCAGAAAGGAAGTCATGGATCAGGTCAACTTCTCTTTCTGATTATTTTAAGAGGCAGGTGCTCCTTCTTTGTGTGTTGAAAGAAGTTGGTTGGGCAGAGTCCTCTCTTTGTGGATGAATGAAGAATGCCACAGGAGGATAGTATCAGCCAGGCAGAGGAAAAGATTCATTGATGTGCTCAAAGCCTCCTTGAAGACATGAACCTTACCTTTGTCTCCTGGCTACCTCAAAGTGGAGAAGGACTACTTGGGATGGTTTTGAGAATTTCAGGCCCATGCATCAGGAACCCTTCGAAACTACTCATTTCTCAGGAACCTCTTCTCCATCTCTGGAACACTGGCTTCATCAGCTATCTCTAAACCACAGAGGAGGAAGCTAAACAAGAAAGGCTTCAGATGCCGGTTTTGAGTGCAATACATGAACATGCTGGAGAGGAAGTTATTCTTCCTCGATCACCAAGGGATTGACTGAGAAGTTGAATAAGGTGGTGAAATGTAAAGAATGGTTTCTTCTCATTTATGATTTTCTGGTCAACTTTTATTAGTGATACAGTGGAACCCCATTATAACATGATGGTATGGGTCCAAAAAATCGGATTGCAAAAAAAGCGGGGTTGTGCTAAGTCAGGGTCACAAAAAAATAAAGAACACATGTACAATACCTGTATTTCCAATCAATTTTTTTTATTTCTTACAATCATCATTTTATTTCTTAAAAAGCAATCGAGTTTGTTGTCTGAACGCAGCAGGTCACTAACAGAGAGCGAAATCCAAACTGCTTTTGAGCTGGAGGATTTTTATGTGGTCCACATCCTGGGTCTCCAGCCCACGTAGGCTGGGTTCGAGGTACTCAATGGCTTCAGACACTTTCGGGGGTGGGGGGACTGACTTCATGTTGACATGGTGGAAACAGCAGAGTGAGCGAAATTTGTCAATCATGAGTGGTTTTAACTTGTGTGTTTCAGTCTTGTTAACACAAAACAACAATGTCATGCAATCTTTGCATTGTTTGAATCCTTCATGTCGATGGGCATCATCTTTGCTATACAGCATGTGGTCTGGTATCATCTTGTAACAGAAGCCTGTTTCATCACAGTTATACTCTTGTCTTCAACGTAGCCATCTTCTTCTAAGAGAGTTTTTAGTTTTGCCAGGTATTTGCTGGCGGCGACACTGAGTGAATTTCGCCAGACACTAACACTTGAGAAATCCTGTGATAACGTTTAAACTGATCTAGCCATCCATTACTAGCTTTGAACTGTGATGTTTCTCTGTTAATCAGCTGGTCAAACTTCTCGGCTTGAGCTTTAAGAATAGGCCCAGAAATTGGAAGCCGTTCTGAGCATGTTTGAGCGAACCACTCATACAGGAAGTCATCGAGCCTGACATCTTTGGCTGTCCTCGTGTGTTTGGCCTTTAGTACCGCCTTTTCCTTGACTTTCCAAAGCAACACGTGTAACTTATCTTCCTGAGATTTCCAGCCATGAACTGTTGATTCAGGTATGCCGAGGTCTCATGCAACTTGGGTTTGACTTTTATTCTTGATCGCTTAAAGTGCGTGAAGCTTATCTTTCACTGAAAAAGATTTTTGTCTTCTAATGGTGCATTCCATTTTGATCTGAAAACTATTTCAATTCTGAAAAGAGGGAATTAAAAGGGTCCATTGGTGATTGCATTATATCCATGTTCGCGTTAAATCGGGGTTCAACTGTACCATAAAACAATTACAGAATCACACTTTTCTACTTACCTATATTAAGTCTTAAAAATACAATCCGGCATATGTGTGCTCTGTTGTCACTTTAACTGAAGCCAGTTGAAATCCTATCCAGACACATCCTAAAAGCCAAACAGGTGACAAGTGTACTAGATAAAGTGTAGAATGGGAGGTATCTTCTTTTAACTTAAGGATTGTGTTCACAACATTAAAACTCCCACTCAAGTAGAACAATGAGAAAATAAATGATAACTGTTCTCAGACACATTGACAAAGGGTCTTCTGTGGTAGTCAGTGGGAAGGGCAGTAGCTGAGGAACCCTGTCCAGATGAGTAAATATTTATCTTCCAAATATTTTCAATTTTCTCAACACAAATAAAAGTGCAAAATTGGTTCAACCATCTATTTCAATAATCACCAGTGTTGGAAATCCTTGTGTTGAGCAATGAAACATGGTGCAGCCTTCCTTGGAAGGTGATTTGGGTTTTATAGCATTACAATGACACAGCAGCAGTCAAGGCTCAGGACTGCCAAGGCAGAATTTTCACCAATATCCAGATTGCCAATGGACATGTGTTTCTCCAGCTGTTGTGAGGGTGCCCAATTAGATCTTCTGGGATATTAGATACACGTGGGTTGTGAATTCAGCTATGTGTAGTTTCTTGTTTGCAAAGGAAGTTGGTTGGTTTCTATTTGTTGTACCACAGGCAGCTGTGTTGGAGCCTTAAAGAAACACATAAACTGCAAATCTGGAATCTTGAATGAACAAAGAGAAGCTGGAGGGACTCAATGGGTCAGACAGCCTCTTGTTGAGGCAGAAATGCTCAATAAAGCATCCCGTCCAAAAATGTTGACAGATCATTTCTTCTTGGATGCTGCCCGTCCCATTGAGTCTGTTCTGCTTCTCTGGTTACTTTGGAATCTTTGATAGATATATAAATGACTTGGATAATTATGTAGGTGGACTAAGTGGCAACACGGATGAATAAGGTGATGTAAAAGTCCATTGGTTTTCTTGCCTTTATAGGCTGAATCATTGAACAGAAAATTGGTCCAAAACATTAGTTACACAGCACTTGGAGTTGTCATGGTATGGTTTTGGTTGCCCTGGTATGGTAAGGATGAGGTAGCAATAGCGAGATTACACAAGAGATTAACCAGGATGTTGCCTGGGATGGAAAGTTGTAATTATAAGGAGAGACTGGACAGGCTGGGTGTAATCTCTCTGGAACATAGGAAGCTGAAGAGTAAGGTTTAAAAAAATTGTAAGGTATGGAAAAGATCAATAGAATCTTTTTTTTCCAAGCACAGAGGAGCTTAGAACAAGGAGTTCTGTGGTAAACCACTGTAAAGTACAATTATCTGGTCAAGCATGCCTATTGGCCTGTTTTAACTGTAGCCCCTCCCCATAGGCTCCTGTATAAAGATGACTGTTCCGCAGCCGCCTGCAATTCAGTACAGAACAGCCGAATAGTAAGGATATGCTATGTTCTCAAGTGAATTAAAGCCTATTGGTTTCTCCACAATAGTCTCCTGAATGATTGATGATGCATCAGATACATGTTTAGTAAACTTGAAGGAGATCTGAGAGGTAAATTATTCAGGTAGAGAGTGGTAAATATCTGGAACAAGTCACAAAGGTGGAGGCAGATCCATTTGCAACATCTAAAAGGCATTTGGACAGATATTAGCACAGAGGGGTTCAGGCCCAAGGCAGGAAAATGGTATTAGAATGTATAGGCATCCTGATTAGTGTAAAGGAGGTGGGTTAAGAAAGCCCATTTCTTCTCTATGTAATTCCCCAAGAGGTGCATCAAAATAGTGAGTGCCTCTGGGTGCCATCTTGGGAAGGCATAATTATTAGGTCGTGTGTGAGGCAGTTAGATGGCAGCGCTGCCACAGCTGCAGAAATGGCAGTGCTGTGGTAGGTGTGTACCTGGGAGGAATTGGGTCACGGCTTTCCACGCTTCTCAATGGGGTCCTACTGCCCAGCCGATCTGCTGAATGGCCCCATACAGGTTTAAACTTCACATGTTTTGCATCAAAGATAGCAGGGCCCATGTTCAGCAGCCCAGACCATGTGGGTTACATGGTCTGGGGGATTAGCAGACCAATGCAGGACACCCCACCTGCCAAGAAAGAGAAGCCTGAGAGAGGGCACTACAAGATAGGAAACCAAGGCAGCGGACCAGCAAGGGGCTCGGCAATTGAAGGTCTCACACCAGGTTGGGAGTTGGAGACCAGATTATGGGATCCAGGTATTGGGCCAGGGATTTGTGAGAGAGCTGGTGGCGAGTAGGGCTCGTGAAGAGGCTTGAGCACTAACCACTTCGACATCGTATCAAGGTTCAGATTCAGTGACCAAGGAGGGGGGCACGAGTGCCCTCATACTCAGGTTCACTGTAGGAATGGGCAGGAGGCCGCACATCTACAGAAGTTGCTGGAGTACAGGAGGCAGGCAGAGGATGCAGTGAGATGCATGAACGCCCAGTGCCTCTGTGGAGATTCTCTTTTGCTTCTCATTTTCATCTTGACAGGGGCACTGGATTAATGGTGCCTCTTTGTATACCTTTATAGGGCAAACAAAGGAAGACAAATTTTGTGTAGAAAGTAGGCAAATGCAGGTACCTTCTGTAATGATAGTGATCATGGTTGCAATGCAACTAGCAATGCCTTACTGTTTGATTAGACTTGGCTGCCAGCAGGTGGCTGATACACAGAGTATGCAGCCTAATGGCATGTCTCATGTGCTGTTCACATCAACTTTATTATAAAGAACCTTTTCCTTCATCCATGTGTTGTCTAAGAACTCACACATACGAATACAAGATGAAACATGGTGTCAGAAGTGGAATGAAGGAAATTCTTTAAAAGGTAAAATCTAAAGTCATCAACTGATCAGTGAAGAGAAGATAACACAGTGAAAAATGGAAGAATACATCCACCAGCCAAACTGACAGGTAATGTGGCTGAAAATTGGAGCAAATTTAAACAGTATTTTGGTTGTATTTAGTGGCAGTCGGAGCAGACGATAAAAGTGATAAAATGAAAATATCAGTTTTCTTACACATCATGGGTGATGAAGCCCTGGAGGTGTATAATAAATTCACATTTGCTGCTGAAGGAGACAAAATGAAACTGGAAAAAAAAATAATGGAACAGTTTGAGGCTTACTACATACCTAAACATAATGTGACATTTTAGAGGCACAAATTTTTCACATGTACAGAAAATGGAAGAAAGTATTGATCAGGATGTGACTGAATTAGGAAACAAAGCAAAACGTATGAATTTGGTAGACTGACTTAACTTGCTGATAAAAGACAAATTTGTGAGTGGTATTCCAGATAATAGTCTAAGAGAGCAAAATCTAGACATGGAAAAAGCCTTAACATTCTGTAGTGCTACAGAAAATGTAAAATTGCAGGCAAAAGAGCTGATCAAAGAAACTAGCCACAACGTGGATGCAGTGAGCAAGAACAGACATAAACTGTTTAACAAAAAGAGAGCCAAAGTGGAAATAGATGTGGCCAGCGAACAAAAATTCAAGAGACAATCGAAAGCCATGTTGTCGATGTAGTACACCACACCTAAATGTCCAGCATATGGTAAAATATGCAATATGTGGAACAAAAGCAACCATTATGCCTGTTGCAATAAAGCAAGGTTCAAGCAGTAGATGAAAGGGAGATAGAGGAATTCTATGTTGATGTTGTGACTAAAAACAAGAAAGAAAACAGAGACTGGATGTTGAGATTAAAAGCGAATGACAGATACATTTCAGTTAAATTAGATACTGGAGCACAAATTAATGTAATATCAGAGACTGATTTTAAGATTAGATCCAGACCAAAGATGTATGGAACAAAAGTGAAGGTGACAGGATATTCAGGTACCGATATACCAGTGCAAGGAGAATGCATGGTCAAACTGAAACACGAGGACAAAGAACACATGCTAGTATTCATCATGGTCTCAAAGGATCTACAGGCCATGCTAGGTTTAACAGCCTGTGAAAAACTGAACTTGGTAAAAAGAGCCCTCATTGTGGAAAGCAAAGGACAGACAGTCTATGATGAACTCATGAAAGAGTACAATTACCTATTTCAAGGTCTAGGCTGCCTTCCAGGAGAACACACGATCAGAGTGGATAAACGTGTGCCACTGCAGAAAAGTTCCATTTGCGCTTCAAAAGCAACTAAAGGCAGAGTTGGACAGGATGGAAAGCCTGAACGTGATTCAGATATTAGATGAGCCAACAGAGTGAGTTCACTCATCGTTATGGATAAAAAGAATGGAAAGCTTAGAATTTGCTTGGATCCAAGAGATCTTAACAGAACAATAAAGAGAAAACACTTTAAGCTTCCAATGTGTGAAGAAATCATGTCACAGTTTGCAAATGCAAAGTTTTTCAGCAAGTTAGATGCATCATAAGGATTTTGGCAGTTAAAATTGAATGAAGCAAGTTCAAGACTGTGCATATTCAATAGTCCATTTGGCAGATACAGATTCCTAAGGTTACTATTTGGAATTGTCTCAGTTCCTGAAGTGTATGAGCACCTGGATGGAGTTGATACCTCAAGGGATGGCATCATAGTATGGGGAACCATGAGAATGGAGCATGATGAGAGACTAAGGAAAATCCTGATAGCAACAAGGAAAATAAACCTGAATAGAGAGAAATGCCAACTTGGGGTGACAGAACTAACATTTGTAGGAGATATTATTGGCAGTGAGGGCATCAGACCAGATCCAGAAAGGTGTCTGCCATTGGGAACATGCCACACCCAAAATACAAAAAAGATGTACAGAGGTTTAATGGAATGGTCAACTATATGGGTAAATTCACATCCAACCTCTCAGAAAAGATGGCTCCATTGAGAAGACTAACAGAAAAGAACATTGAATGGGAGTGGAATCATGAACGTGAAAAGTCATGGAGGGAATTAAAGAAACTGCTCACAGAGGAACCAGTTATGAGGTTTTACGACCCAGCGAGACCCATCAAGATATCATCAGATGCATCACATAGTGGGCTCAGTGCAGTTCGTCTGCAAGAATATGATGACTGGCCACCCATTACATATGCATCACGCTCAATGACAGACGCGGAGACGCAATACGCTCAAATTGAAAAAGAGCTGCTCAGCACAACATACACCTGTGAAAGATTTCATCAGTTTGTGTCAGGACAAGCAATCAGTGTAGAGACTGACCAGAAGCCCTTGATTGCATTGTTCCAAAAGCCATTAAATGAATGACCATTTAGAATACAAAGAATGATGATTAGGCTGCAATGCTATATACTTAATATAGCGAACACTTTTGGTTAGCTAATATACACAGCAGACACGTTGTCTAGAGCTGTTGATACGAGAGAGCCCACAAACACCAAAATGGACGAAAATGTGAACGCCTTCGTGGACATGATCACAAGTGCACTGTCCATATCAGATGCAAAATTAGAGCTCATAAAGACAGAGACAAACAAAGATGAAACCACTGAGACAACTGAGAAAAAATCATCTTGGATGGATGGCCCAACATGAAGCAGGACTGCTCACCTGACATTTCAGAGTACTGGAACTGCAGAGCAGAACCATCAGTGGTTGAAGACATCATCTACAAAGGAAGTAAAATCCTTATCCCAAAGGGTCTGAGTAAAGAGATGCTAAAAAGGATCCGTCTCGGAATCGAAAATTGTAAGAAGAGAGCACGAGAGGTGATGTACTGGCCAAGAGTGAACAAGGATATAACAAAGGAAGTGTCAAACTGTACAATATGCCAGAAATATCAAGCAAGCAATCCTGCAGAACCACTAAAGCCACACCCAGCACCTTATAGACCTTACCAGAAGTTAGACCTATTCGAATGTCAAGGGAAGGACTATCTTGTTGTCACAGACTATTAGTCCCTGTATCCAGGGGTCTGTAAACTGAACACTACCACTGCAGATGCTGTAATAACAGGTATGAAAGCCATATTGTCCAGACATGGCGCAGCAAGCGAGGTCTTCACAAACAGTGGACCCCAGTTTTGCAATTTAAAGTTCTGAGAGTTTGCCAAAGAGTGAAACTTTGTGCAAACCACGTCAAGTCTTCATTTTGCACAGTCCAATGGTCTAGTGGAAAAATCAGTACACACAGTGAAAAGACTGATGAACAAGGCAAAAGACAGTGGAACAGACTTCTACCTGAGCATGCTAGTGTACTGCACAATGCCACTCGAGTGTGGTATGTCACCAGCACAAACACAAAATATGCAGATCTGTAATGGAGGCCTGCAACCTCATGGCATGCCTCATGTGCTGTTCATATCAATTTTAAAGTAAAGAACCTTTTCCTTCATCCATGTGTTATCTAAGAACTCACACATACAAATACAAGGTGAAACGCCCTGTGTATAAGATAAAGCATATTTAATGAGCAGGCAGCACGATATTCTGCTAGCATCATGGTGAACATGGAGAATCATCATGAGTGAGCAGGGAATTGTGGGATATACTTCCTGTGAATGCTGTGTGACCTGCTGGATTTCTCCAGCTCGTTGTGTATTGCATTTTACTCCCTACAGTTGTTTTATTTATATGTTTATTAATTTATTATTATAGAATTATAATTATTGCTGTAAACATTGCTCTACCAGATGAGCACACAAAACAGTTTTTTTTTACTGTATTTGGGTACACATGACAATTCATTTCAATTCAATATGAACACCATCCAGAGTTCAGAGTTACAAGAGCAATTAGAATAGAGCAAAGGCAAATCTATTTCACGACGCGAGGTGCATTTGGGAGTCTGATAACAGCAGGAATGAAAATATCCTAGAATCTGATGGTACGTGATCTCACTCTTACAAATCTTCCTCCCAATGAGAGGAGAATGAATGTGGCCAGAGTGGGATGAATCTTTTAATATGTTGGCTGCACGTTTCTCTTCCATTTTCTGCAAAATGATGCTTATTATAAATGAAATGCACTGTAAAATTTCAAGGGAGCACTGATAAAAGTTTAGATTTTCTTTATTTAACTCAATATTATTCATTCTCTTGATGCCTAATGAAAAGAAGCTTCATCTAATGTTATTGCCACAGATTGTTGTAAGATTTTAATTAATTTTTGCTCCCACTTTTCTGTATTTTTTTACTTTAAGTTTGAAGTAGCAAGAAAAGAATTCCTCTACAATGGTTCTGATTTGTTCAGTGCCCTCAAACGTTACCAGATTCACATTGCCTCTCATGACTCGTGGTTTCTGAGGAAAACAGAATCGGTAGTCAGCATGTGAATATTTAATTGCACAGCAGAGAGACATTGCATTATGTAGCTGACAAACTATTCTTCTGACTGAGCTCTGTTATATTGCAGAAATCAGTCTCAAAGCAGCAGTACTATGAACGGGCAATGGTCCTGACTTATACTCAATTGGTGGTGGTTTGAGCACAGTCACAGCACACATTCTTTAATCCAAGTGGTTGCTGAGGAAAAAGCACTTGGGATTGAGAAGGACACCATTTTACACATTCCCTGGTGGAATGATAATATGTCTCCAGGTCAGAACAACATGTCACTGCACCATGCACTCCAAGAAGTACAAGCACCTGATGTATGAGCCTTGAAACTTTTAGGTTTGGTGAACTTGAAACTCAAGTTTGAGGTAACATTGCTGACTGAATTCATTAGAAGATATTTATTATCAGTACAAGTTCAGGAGTATGAAGGCAGCCCTTCTACTGTTATTCTAATCCTCTTTGCTGACTCATTGGCAAGGATGGGAATCCCCAGGAGCAGCCAACTGTTTCTCCATTAGTTCCACAGGATGGTACGCCTGGTTAGTTGTATACAAACACAACCAGGTCATTGCTGTCTCAAATGATTAGAGTTCAGCTAGATTAAAATATCAGAGGTTTCTTCCTGAGAGTTACCAACATTGTGGCAAATCATTACTCCAAATATCAATTCTAAAATGGGAAGGTCTGATAATTCCATAATTCGGTGGAAAACCATTGCTGTTTCATCATTTGGCTCCACGCAGTGAATGATATATATCACAATGACAAATGCATTTTGGTTTTTCTTATTTTTGATTTCCCAGAAGAAAATAACTGTCTGACTTCTCCACCTGCATGAAGGGGTGAACAAATAGATGGAAATCGTAACCAGCAAAGAGAAACAGCCACAAAATAAAGACCACGCATCGTGGTTTCCTTCCTGTTCTGTTATCTAATTGTAATGTTTTTTGAGATATAACAGATGACTAATTTTTTTCAATACTTTTCATTCAATTGACTAACCAGGGAAGTGGTTGAGGCTGCCTCATTAAATATATTTAAAATTCGGTTAGATCAATTTTTACATGATAGAGGAATTAGGGGATATGGGGAGAAGGCAGGTAGGTGGAGTTAGGTCATAGATTAGATCAGCCATGATCGTATTGAATGGCAGAGCAGGCTCGATGGGCCATTTTTGGCCTACTCCTGTTCCTACTTCCTATGTTCCTATGACTGAATTAGAGAGATGATCAGCAATAAAAAAAACTTCATTCTTTTAATGAAATTTTTTTTATTCTTAAATTTTAACAATACAGCTCATGCCACCCAATTACACCTAATGCACCGACAAACCAATATGTTTTGGAGGGTGGGGAGAAACCAAAGCACCCAGAGAAAAACTCATGGAAGTCATGAGGGACAGTCAGAAGCGGGTTCGAACATTGAGCTACCCCTCTTTTAATAACTGACTGTAGTAAAAGAATTCTTTTTTTAAATGAGCACACATAATTCATTTTGGGAGAAGGTTGGTGAAGGTGATGCATTGGTGTGTGCAGAATCTCACAAAGATCATGGTGAATGACAGAGAGTCACATGTTGCAGAGTAGGGGGTAGACATGATTCTCAGAACTCCAGAGATAACAAGCGAAAATAGTCAAAAAAACAGCCTGAAAATTACCCAAAAAAAGGGGCAGAAAAGATGGCTAGAAGTTTAAAGCATAGATATGGAGAAGAAAGAAAAAAAAAGACAATTCTGAAGGAAACAGTGACCCCAGCACAGCACAAAGGACAGGAGAGGTAGCCTCGTAGCAAAGAAAATGGAAGGGTCTGTTCGAAGCACCTATGTGAAGAAAAAAATAACTTACCTGCTCAAGCTACTGAGTTGGAGGACAATGGGGCTCACTCATTGGCAGGCCCAGAGAAGAGTGCAGACATCACTGTGGGAGAGCCGATGCCTGCATGTTGAGGTGAGACCTGTGGGAACCAACAAGAATGGACCGAGAGAGGCAGGGGGAGGCATTGCTGGTGAGCACAGAGCAGCCCCACAACAGCAGTAGCAGTGGTATGAGTGGCTGTGGCGGCAGCAACAGTGAAGACAGCAAAGGAGGGAGTAGCGAGCCCATGGGCAGTGGTGAGAGCAGGTGGAGAGGGGTGGCACGGGAGAGACTATCGAGGATGTGGGTGACCCTGACCCCGATCGAGCATCCCAAAGCAGGGGTGGAAGACCAGGTTGTGTTGGGAGAATGGCCTTACCTGCATCCCAGACACAGCAGAGGCAGTGAAGTGGCGAGGTCAGCAGCAATGACGATGCAGCGGTGCCAGTGCGTCAGGAGACAGCGTCAGGAGTGACACAGAGGGAGAAGCAGAGAGCAGTTGACTGGGATGCCCAAGGTCACAGGCAGAAGAGAGGAAAAGAACAGAGAGGAGAGAAGGAGGGGGCTCGGAGTCCTTCATGGAAAACATTATGTGGGCGATGGAGGTGGTGATAGAATCTTCCGATAAACGACTGCTTTAAAAGACAACAGCAGAAATAGGGGAATTCAGGAGGTTTATGGTGAGGGGGGGGGTTTATCTGGAAGGGTGAATATGGTGGAAGAGAGGGTAAACAGGATGGAGGAGAGTGTAGAAAGGTTAGAGAATGATAAAGACTTGGTGGTAAAGGACAGGCAAAAGATTTGGGATAAACTAGATATGCTAGAAAACCTTAATGGGAGAAATAATATAAAAATTGTAGGACGTAAAGAGGGGAAGGAGGGGAATGAGCCCATTGCATTTTTTAAAAGTTGGATCTCTGAGATATTGGGAATGGAAAGGGGAGGAGAGGAACTTTGGATGGAAAAGGGGCCTGTCACTCACCTTCCCCAAGCCAGGACTGAGACAGAGATCCTGTTCAGTCCTCATAAGATTCCAGAGATACCAAGATAAAGAACGAATCCTGTGTGCAGTGGCGGTGGGAACAAAGCAAAAAGGTGGCCCATTAGAAGTTGAGGGGGCAAAGGTTCTTTTTTTCCCCTGATATAGTGAAGAATTGTTAAAAAGATGGAAGGAATTTGATATGGCAAAAACTTTTAAAAGTAAAGGTATTGGGTTTGCATTACTATATCCAATGACTTTAAAAGTGTTCCTGCCTTGAGGGGGTGGGGGGGGAAAAAGTTTTTCCCAGAAGCTAAAGAGCCAGCGAGATTTGCTAATAGCCTAGTCACAGCCCAGAAGGATCCCCAGGGAGGATAAAGAGATGATGGGTCAATTATAGGAAGGGATCTGGCTGTACATTACATATATATATATATATATATATATAATTTATTTATTTATAATTATATTATTTTTAAAATAGTTACACTTATTTATCACAAAGGTTGTCAGTTTCAAAAGGGAAGGTATGTGGGGAGCTATGAAGTGGCAGAGGGAGTGGGGAGGCTTGATTGGTGCCATGGGCCTGCTCCATATTGAAGGGGGAGTTGGCACCTGTTTAGGGTATGGGGTGCCTGGAAGGGTAGGAGTGGGGTGGGGAAAGAGGGGAAGGAGAAGGGACCATATGGGGGGGGGAGGGGTTATGTATTCTTTTGAATTATTGGTTTTGGTTTTGTCAATTTGTTTAGGTTTAGTTTGACACACAAGTTTCTGCACCAGGAGTTAACACAAGACAAAAGGGACGGAAGGCAAATATTGGAGGACAGGAAAGGAGGGGGAGATGAAGATGGAGAGGCACTTGGGAGATGGGAAAAACAATTAAGTTTATAAGTTTTAATGTAAACGGGCTAAAATGGAGCAGCGCGTTGCTTCCTTGTCCTCCCTCTGGTTGCCAAGCATAATTCTCTCGTGATCCAGCGCCTCCTCTGCACGCTGGTGGTGTCTCTCACTGACCTTCCTGTCAAATGCCAACATCATCACCTGCAGCTCCTTCGTGAGAACCTGCCCCTTCATCAGTCACTGGCGCTTGCATCTGGGACCAGAGGCTGTGGGTAGAAACAGGAAAAGTGCATCAGCATTGGACTTAAGTGCTTCTCCATAAACATAACCTCAATGTTACTGTACCTGTGTTCTCTGTTGAGAGTGCCGCCTCGCCACTTCCAGGGACAGTGACCTCTGCGCTTCCTCTCTCGGGCGCATCCAAATCCGTGGCTGCCGGGTCCTCGGCAGTGGCCTCCACCTCCTGGACCACCATGTCTCCCCCATTGCCACTATGTGAACCCTGAGACCCCTCAGGGATGAGCTCTGGGGAATCAGGGGTCTCGAGAGCGCTGGCTACATTCAAAGGAGCAGCTGAACAGCTAGCCCCCCAGAGAGTGTGGCACTGGTCGAAGTACTGCAACTCCTTGCCCCCAATGCTGCTCCTCCTGTTGTGGTCCAGGACTGCGTGGAATTTCTTCCTCATGCTCTTCAACTTCGTGACCACCTGGTTTTTACTGCACTTGTGCCCTTGTGCTGCAAGCACTCCAGACAGGTGCTCAAATGTGGGACCATCCCTAACTGTTTCAGTGACCTTTTCCTGGGATTCCTGAGTCAGATGGTCGAGAAGCAGTCTTACCTCTTCTTCATACCAGTTATTAGCCTTTCTTGGAGCCATTGTTCAAATCCACTGTTTCCCTTCACTGCAAAAACAAAATGACTGAATCTGCACTAGCCTGCCTACGCAACGTGCTTCAAGATTCGCGCCAGGCGTCTCAGGCTGACGACGTCACTGCCATATCAGCAGCCTGACCTTTTAAGATCCGCTTTCAGCCAGCTGCATTCAGGTGGCTGGGAGAGCCACTGAGCTGAGCTGATTATACCTCTCGGAGGAGGGTTATGTAGCTCGCCTTGAAACCGCCTTCTACACATGCAGGTGGCCTCAAAACAGCCGCATATTGCCTAAACACGCAGCTTTACATGCAGGGCAATTGGCCACCTGCAAGTGCCTAATGGGACCATCGAGCATTCCCTGTACATGGGTGTAGAGAACCCTGATACCATTAGATTTTAAGTGGACCACTATAAAGGAGAACACCCCAAAATGTCCATGTGGTGCGCTGTCAGTCAGAAGCAAAAACACAAAACCAAAAGGCTGTACAATAGGCTTTATTCGACATAAACTTCCACAGAGCCAGCTGTGAGATTGCGCTGCTGTAAACTCTGAGAGTGACTTCGAAGGGCCGGCTCAGGCTTATATCCGGAGGGTGATTGACACCCGACCGGGTGGGGCTTGGTCCATTCAGGTAGGCTGATTGACAGCCGGTCAGGTGTTGTGTTGTGTTGTCCCTATGCTCTTCTGCAGGTACAGAAGTTTCCCCCTGCAGTAGGCCAGTGGTGTACCACCACATTCACCTCTTTCTTTAAAATTGACCCGGGGTGGGGTGGGGGGGGGGAGGCGGGGAGTTGCAGTAAAGCCCCAAACATATATGCAGTATTTACAAATTAAGACGGTCCAGCGGCCGTCGGAGTGTCTGTGACCATCGCAGGACTGGCTCCTGGTCACTGGTCGGTGAGGGTGTGGGGGGGGGGGCTGGGGGCAGGGGTCGGAGCGGCTGGCTTGGTGCAGCACAGAGAGGTGGCCGGTGGGGCCGGGTTTAAGTCATGTGTATTGCATCGGGTGGACACGGGGCGGGTTTGTCCCCCACAGTTGTAGCAAGTCCTTGGTGCCCAAGGAGGTCTTGAGTCCCCATAGATATCTGGGGTCGGGGGTCTGTGTCAGGCTGGTGGGGTCCTGGGCTGGAGGATCCTGTGCTGTGGTGGGTACTCCTGCTGGTGCCAGGTCCCTGGTTGAGAGGGAGTCCTCTCTGCCACTGCCAAACCTAACGTAGGCATAGTTGTGGTTGGCGTGTAGGAGGAACACCTGCTTCGATCAGGGGTTCAGCCTTGTGCGCCTGCACATGTCTACGCAGGAGCACCGGTCCTGAGGACGTGAGACGTGAGCCATGCTGGGAGAGACATTCCTGTCGCCAATCTCCTGGGGAACGAACACAGGCGTTTGTGAGGGGTCTCGTTGGTAGCCTTGCACAAAAGTGGCTGAATGGCATGGAGCGCATCAGGAAGAGCATCCTGCCAGTATTCTATGGACCACCTTTTGACTTAGCCAGAAGAACTGCCTTCCAGATCACCCCGCTCTCACGTTCCATTTTCCCATTACCTCTTGGATTGTAACTAGTCGTGCGACTAGTGGCGATGCTCCTTGATGTCAGGTACTGGTATAGTTCCTCATTCACGAAGCTAGACCCCCGGTCCCTGTGGATAAATGCGGGGTAGCCAAACATTGTGAAGATCTGTATCAGTGCCCTGATGACGGTGGCCGTGGATGTGTCTGGGCAAGGGATGGCAAAAGGGAAGCGGGAGTATTTGTCTATGACCGTGAGGAAATAGATGTTGCGATTTGTGGAAGGCAAGGGCCCCTTGAAGTCCATGCCGAGGCGCTCGAAGGACCGAGTGGCCTTCACAACATGAGCCTGGGATGGGCAGAAAAAGTGAGGTTTGCATTCTGCACAGACCCAGCACACTCCAGTCATGGTCCTGACATCCCTGACGGTGTACGGGAGGTTCCAGGACTTGATGAAATGATATAAGTGGGTGACGCCAGGGTGGCAGAGGGATTCGTTCAGTGCCTGCAGCTGGTTGTCATGGAGCGACGCGCAGGTCCGGGAGAGGGCATCAGGGGAGTTGTTAAACTTCCCAGGACAATACTGGATGTCGTAGCTTGCCAGCTTGACTCTCAAGCGCAAGATCTTATCATTCTTAATCTTGCCCATGTGTAGTATTGAACATGAATGCCACTGTCCGCTGGTTGGTGAGGAAGGTGAACCTCCTGCCAGCCAGGTAGTGGCACCAGTGACAGACCGCTTCCATGATTGCCTGGGCCTCCCTTTCAATGGTGGAATGCCCCAGCTCGGAGCCGTGGAGGGTCCTGGAGAAGAAGGCGACCGGGCGCCCCCCCCTTGGTTGAGAGTGGCGGCGAGTGATACCTCTATCGCTCTCCACCTGGAAGGGGGAGTCCTCATTCACAGCATGCATCGTGGCACCTATGATGTCCTGCCTGATGCACATGAATGCCACCTGTGCGACGGGTGGGAACGGAAATGTTGTGACCTGAGCAAGTGGGCGAGCCTTGTCGAAGAAGCAGGGAACCTACTGGGAGTAATAAAAGAATAAGCCAAGGCACCTGCGGAGGGCTTTGAGCATGATGAGGAGAGGCAGCTCCATTAATGGGCGCATCTATTGTGAATCTGGGCAGATGACCCCATGTGCAACGATGTACTCCAGGATGGCGAGGCGAGTGGTGATGAACACACACTTCTCTTTGTTGTACGTGAGGTTCAGCTCCTCAGCCGCCCGGAGAAATTTCTCCAGGTTGGCATTGTGGTCCTGCTGGTCATGGCCGCAGATGGTGACATTATCCAGGTAGAGGAAAGTCGCCTTTAGCTTGTGCCAGTCTACCATTCGATCCATCTCCCTCTGGAAGATGGAGACCCTGTTCATGACCCCAAACTGAACTCAGTGGAACTGGTACAGGCGCCCATCCACCTCGAAGGCGGTATAGGACTTGTCCTGTGGGTGGATAGGGAGTTGGTGATAGGCTGACTTCAGATCAGGCCGGAGAAGACCCGGTAATGGGCTATCTTGTTGACAATGTCGGCTATCCTTGGTAGAGGGTAGGTGTCCAGCTGGGTGTACCGGTTGATGATCTGGCTGTATTCTATGACCATCCTCGGCTTGCTTCCCCCTTTGACCTCTAGGACTTGGGCTCTCCAAGGGCTGTTGCTGGGCTCTATGACACCTTCCGCCAGAAGCCGCCGCACCTCCACCTTGATGAAGTTTCTGTCCACGGCGCAATACTGCCTACTTCTGGCAACTATCAGCTTGCAGTCTGGCATGAGAAGAGCGCAGGAGGGGTGATGGGCAGTGTGGAGAGGCCACAGGTTGGTCGGGGCTGGTTGGACGATGCGCTGTGGAGTGTGAGTGGAGGTAGTAGTCCCCCAAAGGTGAGGGTGATGCTCTGCAGGTGGCATTGGAAATCTAAGCCCTGGAGGACTGCAGCGCAGAGTTTGGGCATGACCAGGAGTCTGAACCCAGTGTATGTCTCCCTGCCCTACAGTCAGATCAGCCGAGTAGCACCTGAAGGTATTGATAGTCCGGTCCTTAGTGGCGAAGGCGATTTTTAGCTTTAGTGAGTGGGCCACGCTCGGGTGAATGAAACTCTTGGTGCTGCCACTGTCGATTAGGCACTTTGTTATTTGTCCATTGATTTTTAATTCCATCATGGAGCTCTCGAGGTCGTGGGGAATGTCCCTGGTCAGTGTGGTGGCTGCTCGGACCATCTCAGTGTCCAAGTCGTCATTCCCTGATGGTGGAGGCGAGTTGTGGTCGTTAGAGTCTACTGCAGACATCATGAGAGGTGAGTGTCGACTGGTGGTGCTCTCCTTAGTCGTGGAATGTGGTGTGTGGCAGTTAGCAGCATCCAGAGGCATGGGGTGCGTCGATAGGGTGGCCTGGTCCTCACCCATGTTGACCACGTCATCATCGCCAGAGGCCTGGGAGGGCCTCGGTGTCCGCACCTGTCCGGGCCCAGATGGCGGCGCTGCGTGGGAGGGTGAGGCATGGCTGGCCTTCTTCCCCGGCTGCGCTCAGTACACCAGGGGAAGTGACATCACGCCGCTGGCCGTCAGGGTGGGTGACCTCATCACCGGTGGAAGTGACATCATTCCGTGGACCAGAAGTAACATCGTTGTAGTCTTCAGCGGGCAGCACTGGTGAGAGCGAGGGCTGGGCTGTGTGCATGACGCGCACACATCGATCGTTGCCGGCGAAGCTGAAAGTTGGGTCGCCGGGGCTGGGGAGGCCAGAATTGGCTGCAGGGGCAATAGCATCACCCGGCAATCGTACGTGGTGGCGGCTGTGCGGGAGGGGGGAAGATTGTAGAGGGCCGCTGAGCTGCCGGCTGTCTTTGAGAGGCATACCTTTGTGAAGTCGCTTTTCTTGCCGCATCTCAAGCAATACTGGTTTTTGGCCGGGCAGTTTTGGCACGATTGACGATCAGACCCACACAGGGACCCACAATACTTACAGGGGCACTGGGCACCCACAGCAGCAAAGTTTTTTTTCCTAGCTTTATCCAAGGCCACAGCAGCCGAATGTGCTGACCAGGTGGAGGCCTGAGGAAGCCTGGAATCAAAGTCTTCGGTGTGCAGGGCTGCTGCCTCCAGGGTTCGGACTATCGCCACTGTTTTGGCCAGTGAGTAAATATTTCTTCCAGCAGCTTCTGCCTGATGACCCTCTTGTGTAACCCTCAGACGTAGGCATCCCTGATCAGCCTCTCGACCTCCCTTTCATTTATCCTGGATTCAGCCAGACAAGGTTGGGCCAACTCACGCAGGGCTCCCAGGTAAGGATCGGCTGCCTCCCTGTGTAGTTGGGCTCGGATACTCAGGAGGTACCTTGCAAAGACCACATTCGTGGGAGATTTATACATGGCCTCGAGGGTGTTCATCACTTCCGAGTACCCGATGCAGTCTTTGAGAGCCTGGAAGGCTCGGGGATCCAGTTTTGATCGAAATAAGACAAGTCTCTTTTGATTGGAGTCCAGGATGTCGTTAGCATGAGCCTCGATGATCGCTTCCAGATTTCGAAGCATGTTTGTGCTTCCGGGTGGCGTGTGTTGATTTCGAGGCTCTCGGTGCTCAGGAGCTTTTCCATAGCAGCTTTTAAATTTTATGTCGAACAAGTTGTGGTGTGCTGTCAGTCAGAAGCAAACACACAAAGCCTGTACAACAGGCTTTATTTGACGTAAACTTCCGTAGAGCCAGCTGTGAGATTGTACTGCTGTAAACTCTGAGAGTGACTTCGAAGGGCCAGCTCAGGCTTATATCCGGAGTGTGATTGACTCCTGCGAATGTTGGAGGCAGACTGTTGTTTTGTTCACAGAAGAACCCTTTTCACAGTACACTGTATTTTGTGACAAATAAACAAACTCAATTGGCCAGGTGAAAACCTGGAAGATTATTGACGTTTGCTGTCATATTTTTCTCCAAATTCCAGAATTCTCTTCATTAGACCTCAGATCTTTTCTTTCCACATCCTTCGTTCCAAAGAGAATCACAGGTTCTGGACATTTGCCTTTACATTCCAAAATGTTTTATGCTGATCTAGTGATGTCCCCTCATCTGACATGCAAAGATTAGAAAGTTTTGCACTTGTCTACTGCTTTTCATGACTGCAATATGGCAAAGGTTCTTGACAGCATATTAGGTACTTTTGAAGTGTTGTTCTTCGTCATTCACTCTTAAGCAATTTCATAGCACCTCGTCTTTAGTGTGGTGATGTATGAAAAAGGTTGATTTGACCAATCTGGGCTCCAAACATCCTTTCACACAGGCTACAGAGGTGTAACAGTGCTGTTGTATCAGTGTTTTTTGATTTTTGAGATTCTATCCTCTTTGGGGCCTCATCCTCACTTCTTCATTTGAACAAGCACCACTTTTTATGTGGGTTCACCAAACAGGATGATCTAGTATTGAGCAACGAATTGCTGGAGGAACGTGCATCCATGGATAGGAAAGGGTGGCATGGTTAGCATAGCAGTTAATGGAACATTATTACAGCGACAGTGACCCTGGTTCCAATGCCCTACTGATTGTAAGAAGTTTGTACATTCTCCCCGTGACCTACGTGGGTTTCCCCGGGGACTCCAGTTTCTACCCACCCTCCAAAAAGTATAGGATTGGTAGGTGAATAAGGTATAACTGATCTGCACAAGTTTCATGGGTCAGAATGCTGTACTGTGAAAATATTTTTAAAATTTATAAATGGTCAGCCAACATTTTGAGTTGAAACCCTTTATCAAGACTCAAAATATGAACTATTTCTACCCATGGACGTTGTCTGATCTGCTGAGCTCATCCATCAATTTTTTGCTGCTCTAATTTCCAACATCTGCAGTTTTTGTGTTTCTCGATCCAACACTTGTTGTTTCCAATGACATATGTCACTTTTGAAACTCTTCATGGATATAAGACCTTAAGACCACAAGAGATAGGAGATGAATGAGGCCATTCAGCCCATCTTGGCTGATGCATTCTTTCTTTTCCTGCCACTTCTTCATAACCTTTGACACACTTAATAATCAAGAACCTATAAATATCTGCGTTAAATATACTCAGTGATTTTCCCCCTCACAGCAATCTGTGGCATTGAATTTCATAGATTCACCACTCTCTGGCTAAATAAATATGTCTTCATCTCTGTTCCAAAGGGATGTCCTTTTACTTTGAGGTTGTGCCCTCTGGTCATAGACTCTCCCTCTACTGGAAACAACTTCTCCATGTCCACTCAATACAGCTCTCACCCTTTTAATCATTCAGTATATTCTAAATCTCTTTTTCTGTCTACCATATGACTATTTATCCCCAGTCAGTTCGCCACAAAGCAGCTGCTTCAGGATTCTATCATCAGACCTTCTTCTAACTAACATGTCCTGTCCAACTGATCAGTGACTCTTTCAACAGTATGTAGATGCTGGCAAGGTTTATCAGGGATGGAAGTGTTGACATTGTTGGAAAGGAGGCTGGACAACTACCAATCTAAAACATATCCACATCGTGAACATTTTTAAAACTGCATATATTTTTATTAGAAATACAGCACAGTGACAGAACCTTCTGGCCCACGAGCCTGTGCCGCCCAATTACATCTATGTGACCAATTAATCTACTAACCCTGTACATCTTTGGAACCTGGAAGGAAACTGGAGCACTCAGAGGAAATCCACACAAACACGGGGAGAAGGTACGACATCTTTCACACAGTGCTGGATTCAAATCCGACTCACTGACGCTGCATTTACACCAGCTGCTGTGCTAACTGTGCTACCCAAATGCTGGAGTAAAAGCAGGTAAATGGTAGCAGATCCAGCAGCATCTATGGAAAGAGAAACAGAGTTAAGATCAAGTGTGGATTCTGCATGTCTACTATTCTGTGTTGGGTAAATGCCCAGTATTCTGAAGTGGTTCAAATTCAGAATGGTCTCTTCTAGCTTATGTTGAAATATTTTGAACCAATATGACTTTTTCTGTGATTTTCCTGAATTGACAACAATGGTGTTATTGCAGAAGCAAATTGCAATGAGGTAAATAAAAGTTGATATGTGTTTGCTATTGATAACTCATTTAATAATACTTAATGCATATCTCAGAGATAATTAAGTCGTCAGAAAGTCATCAAATTACTCGAGAGCAAATAAATTGCACAAGTTGCTGCTTTAAAAGCATTTTTGGAATAGATTTGATCAGAAAATAATGAGATGTTTTGAAGCAATCAGATGAGAATTCTCTATTAGCCTTCCCCTCCTCACCATCATGGACTGTCTGCTTCTAAATCAAGATTGCTGATGCAACCTGGGTCATTAATTAGAAACTAATAAAATTTCAAAATGGAAATGGGAGGCAAGTTAGTACAGCAGTTAGCGCAATCCTATTATAGCACCAGTGTCCCAGGTTTGAATCCAGCATTGTCTGTAAGGAGTGTGTACGTTCTCCTAGTGAGCAGCATGGGTTTTCTCTGGGTGCTCCAGTTTCCTCCCTCATACCAAAACATACGGGATTGGGTGTAATTGGGAAGCATCCAATAGCCAGAATTGAAATCCATATTGCTGTATCATTAAAATTTTAAATGTTTTAAAAATTTAAATAATTAAGAAATAAGAACAGGAAATGCCAGAAATTCACGAGTCACGCATTTGAAGAGAGAGAAAGAGCGTTAGTTAACTCCTGTGTGTTTCCAACAGCTTTCTCAAATCATATTTTCATCTTCCAACACTAACAGATATTTACTTCTCTGCTTGCTGGGACGAGGTGCTTTGCTGTAAACAGACAACTTCTGAAGAAGACTTCGCTAATGCTTACCTCCATACAAAGGTTGGTTTATGTCAGCCCTATGGCTCAGCCAAACAAAGACTGGCGTTTGGGACAGACACACAAGGCATCATGGCTGACATGACAACACCTCTGGTCCAAGCACTGGCAACTGTAGGTTATGTCGTCTTCTAAGCGGGGAACCATACAGGTGGCAAAAATCAATTGTGCCGTGACCGGCACCAGTGACTGACCGCACCTAATACACTCTATTGTCTCCATAAACCTGGCCCCAAAAACCATTAGTATCCACAGAGGTTTTGCTGCAAGAAATGGATGTGGAAGTTATAAGGACATTCTAAAGGTAATTCTTCTCAGACACTGCCTCATCAATTTTTATTTTACAAAGTAGCGTTCAGCAGCAACAAGTAAGAATTTTAGTGCATATGTACAGAATACACTGCATATGACAATAAATTCATTATCATTATCATGAACTGGCTTGATGAGATTTATTAAGTGATTAACAAGCTGATCAACCTCAAAACACTCCTGGAATGGAAGTTCCACCACATTTCAAGGTAGAAATCCAACAGAAGACCTTGACCTAAACAACAGACAGAAGATGTAAAGAGGGCTGACCTTCCTGCACAGAGCCAAAGGATAGAGGATGGCTAAGCAGTCTGTATCCTCCGATTGGGCAGCAGAATGGCACAGGTAGTAGAGCCACTGCCTCACACTGACCTGGAGTTCTGTTTATGTGGATTTTGTGACTGAGTAGGTTCCTCATGGCTGCTCCAGTTTTCTCCATATCCCAAAGAGGTCGAGATGTAAGGTAAATTAGTCCTGGTGTCTTGGTCAATGGTAGAATCTGGGGAAGCTGATGAGAATGGGGGAGGAATAAAAAAATGGGATTAATGGGGATTAGTTTCAAAGGGTGTTTAGTATTTAGCACGATGCAGTGGGCTGAAGGCCTGTTTCCCTGCTATATAACTATATGAATCTATGGGCCTATAAACTCATCAACTGGAGCTATGTCCTTCCCATTGCAACCTTTAATAAGTAGGTCTTTCCAGCCCATGAGCCAGTGCCACCCAAATACATTCATGTGAACAAATAATCCATGAACCTCATACATCTTTGGACATGGAGGAGACTAGAATACCCAGAGGAAATCCATGCAGACATGCGGAGAACATACAAACACCTTGCAAAAAGCGCTGGGTCTCTGGTGCTGTAATCTCATTGTGCTAGCTGCTACGCCAAATGTGCTGCCCATGGTCCTGACTAACCAATTGTCAAAAAAGTTAAAATGCCACGTGAAAAATAGCAAGGAGTCAGAATCAACAAGATTTTCACTGAAGTTCTAAAACTTGGTGGTAAAGCATTTCAGTGGAGAATCCATGACCTTTCAGGCACATCTAGAAGGAGGATAAGGATATACCAGTAATCTATATCAGTTTCAATAATTGCTTGAAAAGGCACATATCTAACCATAGGGAGTCGTCCTGTTGTCTGAAGTTAAATTCATTGCCAGGGTGAACACCCACTCATTGTATCATTAACTCGTTCACTGAAGCTTGTGGAAGGATGGGCCACAAGACAAAGATCTGCCAGTTTTCATTTATATAGGTTAACAGTAAAATCTAGGAAAACAGAGACAACATCCTGTCTCAGACATCAACAATAAAGTTCACCATCTCCTTTAATCAACTGAGGAAAAGGATCAGGAGTTCAGGCTTGGCATAAAACTCCCAGTCCACCAGACAGCTATGATCCTTGCTCTCCTATATGCTTCAGAGACCTGTACTAAGGACCGAGGTGTCTCCCAGAAAGGATATAGCTGCAGATGAGGATTTCACAGAACCATAGAATCATACAGTGTTACAGCATGGAAACAGGCCATCCAGCCCACTGAATACATGCTAACCAACAATCACTCATTGAAATTAATCCCCCATTAATCCCATTTTTTTCTCCTGGTAATTTATACTTAACTGTTTGTTGATTGCACACCAGAGCTTCTGAAGAAAGTGACCTGTGACTTTACAAAGTAATTGAAAAACTATTTAGAGTCTTTCTTTCTTCTTTGGCTTGGCTTCGTGGACGAAGATTTATGAAGGGGTAATGTCCATGTCAGCTGCGGGCTCATTTGTGGCTGACAAGTCCGATGCAGGACAGGCAGACACGGTTGCAGCGGTTGCAAGGGAAAATTGGTGGGTTGGGGTTGGGTGTTGGGTTTTTCCTCCTTTGTCTTTTGTCAGTGAGGTGGGCTCTGCGGTCTTCTTCAAAGGAGGTTGCTGCCCGCCGAACTGTGAGGCGCCAAGATGCTCAGTTTGAGGCGATATCAGCCCACTGGCGGTGGTCAATGTGGCAGGTACCAAGAGATTTCTTTAGGCAGTCCTTGTACCTCTTCTTTGGTGCACCTGAGATTTGGTTAAAAATTAGTATTTTATAACTGAGCAATAGCTTATATATACTAGATACAATTTTATTGTTGTTGAACTGCAGATTCAAATACAGATCATAAACTATGGCATCACAAAAGATGTCTGTCCATGCATTTTTAATACATGCTAATATCTTATTTTTGTTTACAAAAGTACCTGTTTGGCTGCAGCAAGTAAGAATTTCAGTGCAAATGTCCATCATTTTCCAAATCGGTATTTCCCTGGAGATCTGCACAAGTTTTCTATTTAACCAAATAAGTATTTTTGATTGAGTAAGCTATAAGTACAGTTGAAGGCCATTTTTCATTGTTTTTCAGGTTCATTTTAAGTTGTGTTATTCTGGGGTTATCTGAATAATAGATGTTAGCAATGTACTTTGCAGTTCACAGTACTAAAGGTCTGCATAGAATATTTAAGCTTCAAACCACTGCCAAATAAGTAAATTAATAATGCAATTTTTTTCAATAACATAGGTTCTGAAAAATCCATAAAGCAGCAGCAAGCGATGACTGCATGTTGACAGAATATAGTTGCAATCTATTTGGAGCACAATCTGAATTCTCTTAACAGACTTCAGCAACTTAGCATGGGGCAGAATGTGAATGGAATCTCTCTGGTATTGTAAATTCCAGACAGGTTCACCCACACAACTGAAGTAAGAATCTTCACAGAATGCTCGTTTGTGGACAGCTGCATTTTAATTGAAATTCTGAGAACATATGCCCACAATTTGTCCAAAATATAAATTGAAAAAAAATGGCACTGAGGTAAATATCTGATGCAATGTATTACTGAATCTCCTGCAGAAGTAAGCTTATTTCATACATATTATATATTAGATTTTTTAACAAAAGTACCTGTTGGGCTACAGCAAGTAAATATTTCTGTGTGAATGTATATTGAAAACTTATATGTTTCATAATTAATTCATTATGGGGTGGCACATACAGCATAGCGGTTAGCGCAACGGGTAGTGAAGAAAGCGAATGCTATATTGGCATTCATTTGAAGAGGAATAGTGTACAAGAGTAAAGAGGTGTTGATGAGGCTCTGTAACGGCACTGGCGAGGCCTCATTTGGAGGACTGTGTGAAGTTTTGGGCCCCCTATCTTAGAAAGGATGTGATGTTGTTGGAGAGGGTGCAGAAGAGATTTACTGATGATTCCCGGAATGCAAGGGCTAACGTACGAGAAGCTTTTGGCAGCTCTTGGGTTGTATTTATTGAAGTATAGGAGAATGAGAGAAGATCTCATAGAGGCATTTCGTATTTTGAAAGATTTAGATAGGGTGGATGCGGGTAAGATGTTTCCCTTGGTGGGTGAATCGAGGACAAGGGGTCATAGTCTGAAAATGAGAGGTTATCCATATAAAACAGAGATTAAGAAGAAGTTCTTTAGCCAGGGGCCGTGGATCTGTGGAACTCGCTGCCGCATACAGCAGTGGAAGCCAGATCACTGGGAGTATTTAAACAAGAAATAGGCAAGTATCTCATTAGTGAGGGCATCAAAGGATTTGGGGAAAAGGCCAGAAATTGGAACTAGTGTAGAGTAGCTTAGTGTAGATTTATGGAACAGACTTGATGGGCCTAGTGGCCGCCTTCTGCTCCTTTGTCTTGTGATTAGCAGGTTAAATATCACATGGTATATTTGAGTACACAGTATATTTGAGAACTCATGGAACAGAAGGCCCTGTTACCATGCAGTATCTCTAAATTCAATTAAAATAATTTATCATTATTATCATATTCAGTCTCATTCAGTCCTACATACATCACTTACCAAGTAGGATCTGTGAATTTCATTGGAGCTCCTCAGCAGCCTCCAAAGGCATGTCCTATTATGTACAAGGACTATATACATCTCAGGTGATGTTATATATTTTTTATTTTCTTAGGGTTGTGGTATTTTTAAATTCTTTGGTCTGAGTTCTACATTTCAAGGAGCTATTTTCTTTCTCAAGTCAATAGATGAACAATTGGAACCGACAACATGCTGAGTCACTAAAAACGAAACAACCTCTATTATTCAGATGTAATGAGCATCAAAGAGATAATTGCATTCTCTTCAGGTAATCTCACTTTTAAAAAGATAAGAAACTGCACCAATAAAAGGCTATAAAAACTCCCAGAGCTGTTCCACTATTTAATATCAAGCCAATCCTTTACTTCATCTACTTCCTTGCTTGACCTCATTGATCTACCTTTGAACATGTTCAGCTTCTGAGCACTCACAGCCATCAGGGGCAGAGAATTCCAATCATTTCAGTCATTACATAGAGAAATAGTGCATTATCTCAGTAAATAGCCAATATTCTTTCCTGAGACAACACTCTTTAGTCCTGTATTTACCAACAAAGAAAACAGCGATTCAACATCAATTCATTGTCAGTAGACAAGCATTTCCACCACAAAGTGTCCTGCCAGGCAGCATAATCCCCTGTGCACTCATAACTCTGTGGCCAAAGTTTGCAGATGACACCACTGTATTCAGCTGACTCTCCAATCCTGATGAGCAGAGTAGACGAAGGAGTAAGAGAATGGAGTGGCATGGTGTCAGAACAACAACCTCTTTTTCAGTGCCAACAAAGTGAAAGAGCTGGTCATCGACATCTTTAAGAGAGATGGAATACTTCTCCTTTTCTATATCAATGGTGCTGACAGTTGAGAGCTTTAATTTTAGATGTAAATATCACCAACAATCATTCCTCGACCAAGTTGATGCCAAGGCCTTTGAAAGTACACTACTTCCTCTGGAAATTTAACGTGGGCTCAGTGTCTTACTGATTTTTATAGGTGCATCATAGAAAGTATCCTGTATGGTCCATCACAGTCTGGTACAGGAACTGCTCTACCCAAGGTGGCAAGGAAGAAAAGAGAGTTTTAAATGCAACTCAGGCCATCATGCAAACTTCCCCTCTATGACTCCATCTATACTTCCCACTGTCTCAGAAAGTGGCATCCATAGTGAAGCCCCATCCCACTCTGGTTATACTCTTCTCTGCACTCCCGATGAGTAGAAGATACAGGAGTTTAAAATGTACCCACCAGCTTCAAGGATAACTTATTTTCCCCTGTTATCAGACTCTTATATGGATTTCCCATTAGTAAAAGATGATCTCTTAATCTCATGTCTATGTCAACACAGCCCTTGCACTGTTTTGACTGAACTCCTCTGTGAGACTCTTAGACATGCATGTGGATGATAGAAAAATGGAGGGTTACGAGGTAAGAAAGGTTTAGTATTTTTTGGTAGGTCAGAATAACATCGAGGGCTGAAGGGCCTGTACTTTGCTGAAACGTTCCAACTTCTTTCTATCTATCTTAACGGAACAATTTCACCTCAAAACACACCACACCTGTACATTCTGCACATTTTGGACTTTAAGATATTCCCACAATATGATCAATGGAACTGCATGGCATCAAGAGTAGAAATAAGTATTCTTTCACCTGAGAAGCCTTTTGTCAGGTGTCTTGAAAAAATATTACCATGTTTTCTATTATGAAGACATATTGTTAATGCAACAAAAAAATGATTGGCGTAGCAGTTAGCACAACGCCTTTACAGTGCCAGCGATCGGGACTGGAACTGGTTTGAATCCTGCGCTGTTTGTAAAGAGTTTGTATGTTCTCCCCATGTCTGCATAGGTTTTCTCCAGGGGCTCCAGTTTCCTCCCACCCTTCAAACGTACCGGAGATGTAGGTTAATGGGATGTAAATTGGGTAAATTGGACTCAGCACCGAATTGACCTGTTACAATGCTGTATGTCTAAATTTAAAAGAAATTAAAAATAAATCACCCTACCTTGTTAAAATGGCAACCTGAAGTGAATGAAACAATTTTGATAAGATTACAGCCACAGAACCTTGTTTTATGTGGGTCTCTGTACTTAAACTAAGTTCATTTGTCTAGAAATCAGAGACATAGATGAGAATTTTTGAATTGAATTGAATTGTTTATTGGCATGTGGATCAAAATACAGTGAAAAACTTTATTCTGCATCCTGGAAAGTCAACCCAAACATACGTACACCAGATGTGCAACAACAGCGTCACGACAAGCTTTAGCATCATCCACAATTCCTCCAACCTTCATATCATCCACAAACTTACCTGTCAGAATGTGGATTGTGGAGGTGTGGAGGGTTATGTGACCTCTCCAGTTGGAAGTCACCTGCCAATCAAGGGTTAGATCTAGCCACCTGTAAGGCTGATGCGTGATTGGCACTTGCAGCTGACTTGTGATTGGTGCTCCATGCATCCATCAATGGTTAGATCTGCCCACAAGTGAGGTTTACATGTGTTTGGTTCTCATAAGTTACATGGGCCCTACATTGAAAAAATAGCAAGTGGAGTTTCCTTCTCTCTCTCTTCTTGATGCTGCATCACTGAACTCCAGGCTGTGTGACTGTAAAGGGCCCATCCTAGATCCTGAGCCATGGGTAATGCTGGAGACCAGGTTAATTGGAAATAGTTGTTAATTGTAATTAATTTAGTGTGCTGTGATTGCGAGAGGTAGAGATGGATATTGTGTGCTTAACCTTTGTCTTCCCAGACAGAAGTTGAGGGTGTTTATCAGAAATTTATTTGCATCAAATGTGTAGTCATTTGTGTATTATTCTGGGTTCATCTATGTGTGTGTGTTTCACTTTTAACCTGTCAAACTTTTTCTTTCTTTTCAAAATATTTTTGTTAATTTGAGAGATAAATATTACATGTATTAGATATCAATGTTTAGATATCAATTAATTATATAGCTTTTATATAATGCAATACAGAATAAGAATCTATTATAAATGATACATTATCATTGGGCAGGGGGCCTGCGGGCGCCGGGGGCCTGCGGGCGCCGGGGGCCTGCGGGCGCCGGGGGCCTGCGGGCGCCGGGGGCCTGCGGGCGCCGGGGGCCTGCGGGCGCCGGGGGCCTGCGGGCGCCGGGGGCCTGCGGGCGCCGGGGGCCTGCGGGCGCCGGGGGCCTGCGGGCGCCGGGGGCCTGCGGGCGCCGGGGGCCTGCGGGCGCCGGGGGCCTGCGGGCGCCGGGGGCCTGCGGGCGCCGGGGGCCTGCGGGCGCCGGGGGCCTGCGGGCGCCGGGGGCCTGCGGGCGCCGGGGGCCTGCGGGCGCCGGGGGCCTGCGGGCGCCGGGGGCCTGCGGGCGCCGGGGGCCTGCGGGCGCCGGGGGCCTGCGGGCGCCGGGGGCCTGCGGGCGCCGGGGGCCTGCGGGCGCCGGGGGCCTGCGGGCGCCGGGGGCCTGCGGGCGCCGGGGGCCTGCGGGCGCCGGGGGCCTGCGGGCGCCGGGGGCCTGCGGGCGCCGGGGGCCTGCGGGCGCCGGGGGCCTGCGGGCGCCGGGGGCCTGCGGGCGCCGGGGGCCTGCGGGCGCCGGGGGCCTGCGGGCGCCGGGGGCCTGCGGGCGCCGGGGGCCTGCGGGCGCCGGGGGCCTGCGGGCGCCGGGGGCCTGCGGGCGCCGGGGGCCTGCGGGCGCCGGGGGCCTGCGGGCGCCGGGGGCCTGCGGGCGCCGGGGGCCTGCGGGCGCCGGGGGCCTGCGGGCGCCGGGGGCCTGCGGGCGCCGGGGGCCTGCGGGCGCCGGGGGCCTGCGGGCGCCGGGGGAGCAGCTGACGAATGCACCAACAGAGCCAACAACTTGATTGCTATCAAAGAGCTGCTGTGAACACTGATCCCTGACGATCCTGAAAACAGAGATTCAGGGGTGGGCTTGAGGGGGGAAGCTGTCCAGCTCCATGGTTTTGATATTCTTGTGTTAGAGAGGTAATGATTGCCAACCAACTTCACCCCACACCAGTAACAACCACACATCCAGTGACCCTCATTGGGTAGGGTGGCTCAAGGACAAGTCTTTCCCTATGTACAGTTGGGCCAAATACAAAGGTCCAACTCACAGAGTCCCAAAATGGTGAGGTGAGGTGAGGAGGTCTTAGAAACATTTGTGCAGATGGTACAACCAGCACTGGTCCAAGCAATCTGTGGGAGGGCAAGCATTAACAATATCCAGGGATAAGAGGGTCCGCAGCTGATGTCCCAGCTTTGGTGGGTGTTCTCTGTGGGCTACATGATATGCCCCGGATGCACAGCTGCCTGGCTGACCTCTAACTGCCTGGCTGACCTCTGGCTGCCCATAGGACAGTAAGGTGGCTGCCATCCAGGATGCATGCTAGCATATGCCTCGTAAATCTGAAGAAGCACCTGATGAATGGCCACATGATGGAGACACTGGTCAAAGAGATGTCTGTGGCACTTCAGCATAAGGAGGAGTCAGGATGGCCTTGGACTACCTCCTTGCAAACAGAGGTGGTACCGGTGCTGTCGTCAGTAAGAATCACTGCACTTACATTCTGGGTCACTCAGGAAATACTACTCATTTGCCACACATGAGAGTCGGTGAACAAATTAAACGAGATAGGGACTAGTCCCTTGAAACCAACACCCCATAGGGAAGCTGGTGAATGTGTGGGGCTGTGGGAGCAGTGAACCACCAGTGGGTATAGGCTCTGTGTAATGTAAATATTTCTGCAGGGTCCTCGCTGTTAAATGGATTGGCATGTTTTGGTGACTTCTGAAGGGTGGAATTTAGTGTAGATTGTGAGAGTCATGTGACCTCTCCACCTGGAACCTGGTTGGGATGTGGATTGTAGAGGGTCATGTGACGATTTTGGCTGGAACCTCGTCAGAAGTCACCTCACCTGCCAATCAAGGGTTAGATTTTCCCACCTGTGAGGCTGATACATAATTTGCCCTTGCAGCTGACATGTGATTGGTCTTCCATGTGCCAATCAATGTTTAGATCTGTCGATAAGTGAGGCTGACGCATGATTGGTCCTTGCAGATCACATGGATGGCCCCTGCATTGAAAATATAGCACATGGAGTTTCTCTCTCTCTCTTGCTGCTGCATGGAGACCATCACTGAATTCCAGGCTGACTGTGATGGGCCTGTCCTGGATCCTGAGCCATGGGCAATGCTGGAGATCAGGTTCATTTTATATACTTGTTAGTTGTAATTAATTTACTGTTTATTAGTGTGCTGTGATTGTTAGAGGTAGGGAGGGGTGGAGGGTATTATTTATTTAACCTTGCATTTCCAGTCTGGAGTTGAGAATGTTTAGCAGCGATTTATTTGCACGCAATGTGTAGTTATTTATGTATTATTCTGGGTTGGTCTGTGTGAGTGTGTGTCCTTTTGTGAATTCCCCTGTACATAAATAAAGACCACTGTTTGTTAATAACACGTGTCATGCTTGATTCTCTTTGAATCCATCAAACCTATTCAGAAAACAACAGATGGAGCAGCCTGTGGTCAGGTGAAGCGTCAAATCTCCTGGGTGTGCACTGAGAAGAGGGGTGGTGGTTTGTAGCACATGGACCAGGAAAACCGGAGGAGTCACGTGATGGAGTAGTGGCCGGACGGTGAACTCCAGCCCTCTCCAGAAAAGTCGGGAAAAACAAGAGAAAACACAAAGGCACAGAAATACAAGTTAAAGAAAAGTGAGTATAAAGGTGGAAAGAAGATGGAGACAAAAGGAGAAAAATCAAAATCAACGGAAAGAAGAGAGGAAGAGAAGACAACGGAGGAAAAAGGTGAAGGCCTTACCTGTCCGAAGAGGCCCGCTGTGGAGAGAAGACCCCACTACCTCAGGTCGGTAGAAAGAGAACTACAACAATGGCTCACAGAGCCGAGTAAAAGTGCGCAACCGCGCATGCGCGAGGAGTCGCGCATGCGCGATGCGCATGAAAAAAAACACACCGACAGGAGGGGGGACCAGCTGGGGAGTCGATCTCCACAGCCGGCAACGACAGCTGCAGAACACCTGCAGCAAGAAGAGACCACAGAAGACAATGGAAACAAGAAAGAAGAGGAGGAAAGGGCAGCAAAGAAACAACAGACGGTCAACCTAGAGGAAGAAGAAGAGGAAGAGGAAGAGTACAGGGAAATAGAAGAAGAAAAGAAAGGCAAGGTAAAGGAGGTACTTGCTCTTGTTAGAGGATACATGGAGTCATTTAAAGAATGGCAAACACAGGAATTCAATGATTTAAGAAGAAGAATAAACAACACAGAAAAGAAAATAAATAAAATGGATATGACCTTAACAGAAATGGGGAAAAAAATGGACAAGATGGAAGAACGGGCAATAGCAGCAGAAATGGAGGTAGAAGACTTAAAAAAGAAATTGGAGGAATCTAATAAAAAAACTAAAGAGACACAAGAATTACTAGCCCAAAAAATAGATATAATGGAAAATTATAACAGAAGAAATAACATAAAGATAGTGGGCCTTAAGGAAGATGTAGAAGGCAAGAATATGAGGGAGTTTATAAAAGAATGGATCCCTAAGGCCCTAGGATGTCCAGAACTACAGCAAGAAATGGAAATAGAAAGGGCACATAGAGCATTGGCCCCTAAACCACAACCACAACAAAAACCAAGATCTATTGTAGTAAAATTCCTAAGATATACTACAAGAGAAAAGGTACTGGAGAAGACAATGGAAAAAGTAAGAGAGGGCAACAAACCACTGGAGTATAAAGGGCAAAAAATCTTCATTTATCCAGATATAAGCTTTGAACTCCTAAAGAAGAGAAAAGAGTTCAATGCAGCAAAAGCGATTTTATGGAAGAAAGGATATAAATTTACACTGAAGCATCCTGCAGTATTGAAAATATTTATTCCAGGACAACAAAACAGACTATTCTCGGATCCAGAAGAAGCACGAAAATTTGCAGAACAATTACAAAAATAGACTGAGGGATGAAGACGGGTAATGAGAGCAAAAATTATCACGATTGATATGTATGTGGGTAAAGACAAAAATAGACTGAGGGATGAAGACGGGTAAGGAGGGTAAAAATGACCACGATTGATATGTATGCGGGTAAAGAGGTATAAGAGTGAATAGAGACAATGGGCATATGTGAAAGTATCTGTAATTAGACCAGGAAAACCTATTCTGAACACAACAGGAACTTTGTCAAATGCCTTACTAAAATCCATGTATACCATATCTACAGCCCTAATCTTCAGCAGTTTCTTTTGTTACCTGCTCAAAAAACTTAATAAGGCTCATGAGGCATGACCTCCCCTCACAAAGCCAAGCTGACTATCCCTGAGAAGAATGAAATTTTCCAAATGCTCAAAAATCCTCCAATAGTTTACACACCATTGACATAAGACTCATGGGTCTATAATTCCCAGGAGTAAACAAGGGAACAATATTTGCCATTCTCCAATCCTCTGGCACTTTACCTGTGGTCACAGCCAATGCCCCAGCTATCTCTTCCCTCCCTTCCCATAGCAATCTGGATATATGGCATTTGGCCCGGAGACTTATCAATCGTAATATTAAGAAGATCCAGTACTTTTTCTCTTAATCTCAACGTAATCCAGCACACAAACCTGACCTCACCTTCAACAAGGTCCTCTTCTCTTGTGTATACTGAAGACCTCATTTAGGACATCCCCAAACTTCTCCCACTCCAGGCACATCTTGACTCCTTTATCTTTAAGTGGCTCTACCTTCGCACTCATCATCCTTCTGTTCTCATACACATAGAACACATTGGGGTTCACCTTAATCCTACATTCCTTTGAGCTCTCCTCAATCCTTCCTTAAGTTCCTTCCTGGCTACCATATAGATCTCCTGAGTTGGCTTGAGACATTTGGAGCCCAGAAATAAAAACTGAAAGTCCTAAACAATATAAAATTAAATGTGTAACTTAAATTACCAGTGTCTTCCCGATTGTTCCTACAATAAATGTCCTTACCTATATCAACAAAATTATGTTTACAAAGTGATCTGCACATTTTCTTGAAAGAGAATTTGCAGCCTGAAAGCATAAATTCACAATAAGACAGTGTGAAAGCAGAGAATGTAATTGAGCAAAGAAGCCTCAGTTCTGGATTATGCTTGACTTCATGAATCTATTGTCAGTATATGATTTTTTTGATTTATGAGTTGATAGTCTATTGTCATTTACATGAGCATAGTAATCTAATGAAATGAAAATGTTACAACTGAATTTTTTCAGACAGAAAAAAGAAATGTCTTTGTGATTTTTGAAAATTGAGAGATACAGCACAGTAACCTCACCCCACAAGCCTGCGCTGCCTATATGACCAATTACAGCAAAAAATAACCCAGTATGTCTTTGAAATGTGAGAGGAAACTGGAGTACGGTGAGGAAACCCACGCGGATATGTACAAAATCCTTTCAATCCCAACTATGCCAACCGTTCTACCCAAATTATGTAGTGTCTTTCACATATTCAAAGCCATTCCAAATCATTCCATAAACAATGAAGTATTTCTGAAATGCAATTACTACTGTGTAGTGGAAGAGGAAGAGAAGTCAGTTTGAAATTCCCATAAACCAGATAATCAGATGTGGTGACATTCATCAAAAGATAAATGTTGACCATGCCATTTGGGAAAGTCCAGTTATGTATAGATTTATGGGAACTATTATTAAATACTTTCTCATAGGGGACCATTTGGCTCTTCAAGTCTATGCTAGCTCTAAGAACAATCCCATCAATTCCCTCTCCCATGTATTTTCTTGCAACCTGTTTTCTCTTACATTGTATCACTAAGTGAACTGATGGCACTTTAACTCATTCAAAAGACAGCACTTCTACTTGTGCAGTGCTCCTCAGCGGTGGACTGGCCACTCAGCCGAGATTGTACACTTGTGTTTCTTGAGTGTGCTTAAATTTGTGAACTTAGGAGGAAAAAATGTATTGCATTCACCAGAGCTGACACCGTGGAATGAGAGAGGATGGTTGATAGGTATAGAGGTGCCTAACCTTTCATCCACGGTTTCAAACACCGGCAACCTCCAAAAACAGGCACTTTTATCAGTTGATATCATCTGCTCATCAAAGATGGAGTTTGGCGCCAAACATGGTCTGATATGACCCTCACTAACTCCCATGTATCCCATCCTGTTCCGCGTCGATAATTTGTGGTATCATCACCTAATAAGTAACCCTTTATGGTGGGCACTGTCGCTAATTAGCACGATCATTACTTTATAAGAGCCCCTCCTTGTTGAGCATCTTCACCACCCACCCTCCCAGTCAACACTACCAGGCAGAAGCCTCTGTGAAGCCTATGAACATGGCAAAGAGAACTGCAGAGTCTCCTATGAGTAGCAGTGAGAAGAAGAAAAGGAAGCATCTTTCTTTATCAATTGCGTAGAAGGCGGAGTTATTGTGGAAGCTTGCAAGTAGCATATCTGTGCATCATCTAACAGAAATTATGGTGTGGGATAGTCCACCATATATGATTCAAGGAAACCTAAAGAACAGTTGTTGAAGTTTTATAGTGAGAGTGATGACCACAGACTGATAAATAAAAGGAAAATTTTGCATAGGGCAAAAGACATAATATTGACCAATTGCCTATTGAGTGGGTATGACAATGAAGAAGTGAATGCATGCCACTAACTGGTCTGCTTGTAATGAAACAAGTTCAAGAATTCCACCAAGAACTGAACCTTGAGGGCAAGTGTGAATATTCATATGGTTGGCTGAAAAAATCTAAGAAGCATCACAGTATAAAATGTCTTCAAATCTGTGATGAATAAGCTTCTGCAGATTATGATGCAGTTGAGCATTACATTGATGAATTTGCTGAAATAATACATGATGATAACCTTAGCCCAGAGCAAATTTACAATGCAAATGAGACAGCTCTCCACTTGCTGTACCTTCCTTGAAAAACAAACAACCACAGATGAAAAAGCACCATCAGGTTTCAAGGACGCTAAGGACAGGGTGACTGTTTTGGGGTGTGAAAGTACTGCAGGCACACACAGGTTAAGGTTAGCAGTGCTTGGTAAAAGCCAATATCCTCGCTGCTTTAAAGATGTAACAAGGTTAACTGCATTATTATGCCAATAGGAAAGCATAGGTAACACGAGAAATTTTTACTGATTGCTTCAATAACCACTTTGTACCGCCTGCATGTGCACATTGTATGGAGCGTGGCCTGGTAGAAAACTGCAAAATGTCATTGCTCCTGGACAATGTCTCCACACATCCCCCTGCTGAAGTTCTTGTGAGAAATAACAGGTTCGGCATTTACCTTCCCTCTAATGATACACAAAAGAGTCTGGAAAAACAACCAACTGAAAAACCTCACAAAGATTAGCGTATACAGAGCCGTTGTCATACCCACACTCCTGTTCGGCTCCGAATCATGGGTCCTCTACTGGCATCACCTACGGCTCCTAGAACGCTTCCACCAGTGTTGTCTCCGCTCCATCCTCAACATTCATTGGAGCGACTTCATCCCTAACATCGAAGTATTCGAGATGGCAGAGACCGACAGCATCGAATCCACACTACTGAAGATCCAACTGCGCTGGGTAGGTCACGTCTCCAGAATGGAGGACCATCGCCTTCCCAAGATCGTGTTATATGGCGAGCTCTCCACTGGCCACCGTGACAGAGGTGCACCAAAGAAGAGGTACAAGGACTGCCTAAAGTAATCTCTTGGTGCATGCCACATTGACCACCGACAGTGGGCTGATCTCACCTCAAACCGTGCATCTTGGCGCCTCACAGTTCGACGGGTTGAAGAAGACCGCAGAGCCTACCTCACTGACAAAAGACAAAGGAGGAAAAACCCAACACCCAATCCCAACCAACCAATTTTCCCCTGCAACCGCTGCAACTGTATCTGCCTGTCCTGCATCGGACTTGTCAGCCACAAACGAGCCTGCAACTGACGTGGACATTACCCCTCCATAAATCTTCGTCCATGAAGCCAAGCCAAAGAATGTTACATTGTTAATACAGCCTTGCAACCAAGGAATTTTACACTCAATGAAAAGCAACGACAAGGGCATTTTCTGAACTGCATGCTGGATGCAGTCCACAGAGGTATATGCATTAAAGACTTCTTGAAAACTTTCACTCTAAAGAATGCAATTTATGCATTTGTTAATGCATGGAGAAATGTAACTGAAGCAACATTAAAACATGTTTGACATAGACTTTGGCCGTCACCAGTGTTCAATGAAAATGAGCCTACAGATGAAGACTTTGAAGGTTTTCGTGTCAGTAACGAGAGGAGGATGATCGCTAGCCTCATTGCCTACGGCAAAAGTGTTGCAGCAGTAAATGTAAACTCGTTAAAGGCAGCTGACATCGAAGAAGTGCTGAACATTGACAATGGTGCACCCTTTGTGCATTCCTTGAGCAATAAGAATTGCTGAAATGGTGTTACGTACCAATAAGCATGAGGAGAGTAGTGATGAGGGTGAAGACATTGTACACACAGGTGAAAAAATGCTCATGATGATATGGTTAAAATGTGCAATCAGTTCATTGGTGAGAAGGAATGACGTTCATTGGTTAGTGAGCATGAGAAGATGGCTGTTTATTCAAATGAAGATGCTTTGACAGAAATCTCTTTTAATTAAACAGACGACACTGAAAGAAGTCTTTAAAAAGAGTTCATTCTGTAATGTGCCTATACTGCATTTGGACTTTTGGAGATTTCTGTGATGTCTGAGCTGTAATATGCATTTACTGCATTTGCACTGCTTGAGAGGACTGTGCTGTCTGAGTCAGTTTTATTTAGAAGTTTTACTTATGGTCTTATTCATTTAACACCCCGTGCCCCCAGTTTTATGCTGTTTGAAACATCGCATTTGCTTAAAGGGAGCGCCATTTTAAAATGATTCCGAAATTTGGAAGCTTCTGAACAACGGCAGGTTTCTGGTCCCGACGATCCCAGGTAAAAGGTTAGGCACCTGAACAACCATCTATATTCATCTCACTACTGTTAGACCTGGTCACAAGAAAGCTCAGACTTCACTTTGCTGGTTACAGTATCAAACGCAAACATTGATCATAAGGTGATGTGCAACATCTGTATTTGCATTCACACCATCATCTACGCTTGTCTTTTGCCAAACTGTTTGTCAAGAGGCAATGATAAGTGGAGGAAAGTATGATTATTTTCTTGGATAAAGTCTGTTTTACACAGACCAGGCTATCAAAGGATGAGAAAGGATTTATGACATTTGCTATAATTTTCAGAGTTAATTTATCTTGTCTTATCTAAATCAAGGATAAATTTAGTTAAACTTGTAATATGTAACTAAGGTTGCAGTTGTAGACACAATTCTTAGGTAATATTTAATCATCCCGGATTATTAGGTAGAGCTTTTACTGAAACTTAATAATTCATTCTCAAAACATCCTTCCTATCACCTTTATGGAAAGGGTTACTTTATTTTCAACCAGACTAATCCATTTGATACATGTTCTATTTTTAGATCACCATAGCAACAGACATGCATAAGAGATGAGAGTTCTTCATGAACAAAATACAAAATATCTATCTTGTAGAAATAAGACATCAATGTGCTTAAAAAGCATTTGAGAGTTGAGAGTAATCAAATAAGCAGGTTGTTAGTGAAAGCTGGATAGATGAGATGTGCTTGAAACAAAATAAATGAATCTCAAATATGCTTGTTGAATTTCGGAAATGTCCTATGTTTTTCAATAGATAAAAGATTCATTTGTTTATATTTACCTAAAATTTGAATGCTTGAAAATACAATAATCCTAACCTTCCAAATGCAGAGCAAACAAATGTCAGTCTTGGTTCTGCTTCAGACTTAGATTTGTGACCAGCAAAATTTTCTGAAACTTTTATTTTGCTTTCACTGTCCAAATAGTGTGACAACATTTAACTTGATTACAGCTGTTTCACTCTTAAAAGACATTATTTTGAAGCCTGGTGGCTTTCCAAAGAATATGTGCAAAACTAGGTTGGGTCACTCTTTACAGATATTCCACGCCATCTGCTTTTCACCAATGAGCTATTTAATCATGAGCTGATCCATTTTCCCACTCAGCCCACTGTCCAGCCTTCTTCCTATAGCATTTGATGCTCTGGCTAATTAAGAACCTATTAATCTCTGTCTCCAACTCACCCAATAACGGTCTCTACAGTCATCTGTGGCAACAAATTCCACATTCTGGATCAAGAAATTCTTCTGCATCTCTATTCTAAATGATTACGCATCAATCCAAAAGTTGTCCTTGACTCTTCCATGATGGGAAACAACCATCTACTCTGTCCATGCTTTTCAACAGTCATCCTGGCTATTCATCTACTGAATCAAATCACCTGACCCCCCCCAGGTTATCTGTGATATTCATACATTTTTTTTTATCTTGGCGAGGTCTCAGGAAGTGAAGTAGAATTCTGGACTCAAAATTGAAAATGTTTTGATTGCAAATCATATTCTACATTCTCCCTGTATCACATTCCTAAATTTTCATTTCTGCTTCATCTATTTTGAATCATGTTAACATCCTAGCTGGTTTACCTTAAATTGACACTATTAAATATTTTGAAGTAACATCTTTTACTGATCCTTTTACAGATATTTTTAATTATGTGAATTGCCTGCCTACTCATGGAGACATTTTCAAGTTCATGGTTATGGTTATTGTCGCGTGCATTAAGGTTCAATGAGAGTTTTGTTTTGTATGCAACCCAGCTAGCCAACTCACATATTGCAACAATTAAAAACATAACGTAGAAGTTTCAATGGTGTGTAAGTACACACGGACGGTACAATGAAACTGCGAATGGCTCATTAAATCAGTTATGGTTCCTTTGATCGCTCGCTGTTAAGTGGATAACTGTGGCAATTCTAGAGCTAATACATGCATACGAGCGCTGAGCCCAACCGGTGGTGATGCGTGCATTTATCAGACCAAAACCAATGCGGGCCCGCCCGGCAGCTTTGGTGACTCTAGATAACACAGGGTCGATCGTTCGTCCCTGAGATAGCGACAGCACATTCAGGTGTCTGCCCTATCAACTGTCGATGGTACGGCTCGTGTCCACCATGGTTACCACAGGTAACGGGAAATCAAGGTTCTTTATTACCAGATTGTAACACTTGCAACTAACAGTGTTAGTTGGAGAAGGCGCATTCTAACGATATCAGCAAGTGGTGTTTTTTTTATACCCCAGGACACGCACTTAGTAAATTATCATACCATTACATTGTCATTACATTACATGAATAAGCTGTTGCTACCCTTCTCTGTTAGTCTGCTGCACATCATCTTGTTATTGCCACACTTATCTTGAGCATACAAGGTCACACCTGCATCCTGTTACTCCTTAGTACTGGGTGACTCCTTCTCCGGTCCCAACTCATGATGTTTTTACCTTACAATCCCTCCTTTGTCCTCTTTAGAGGACAATCTTGCCCTGACTATCCTACCACTGCATTACATAAGTTCGCCTTTTATTGCCAAGCTCTATACGGGTTCTGTTCACGGGGTTTTTCGGCTGGTGGGTGAGGGCTCCCCCCAACCCTCTTTAGCGTATACCCCCATCCTTTTCCCCGATCCCATTGCCCGTTTACAAGTTTCCTCCCCATTTTCCCCCAAGCAAATAATTGGCTATCCCTTCTAAGCATTTGTAATTAGTTAAGATAAAAGTTAACATTTGTGCTACAATCTATTTTATAATCCCTCCTCCCCGTCACATTCTCCATCAGACTCCGGATCGATCTCAGCATTTTTTGACGCCTCCTGTGACGTGAGAAAGTCCCGCTCCGTAGCTTGTAGAGCTTGATATTTTGGAGGCAGCTCATCACGGTTGGCAAAGGCTCTCTCAATGGTCCTCGTGACCAGGATTCGAATGCATGGAATACAACAGCCACAAGTGATAAAAATGGATACAGAAATGAACTATCCTAGGAAAAGTTGTCCCAACATTGTGCCCCATTTCCCAAACACTCCATGTAACCAGGACAAAACAGGGTTAGAGACTCCAGATTGGGCTTTTAATTCCTTCGCCAATGCCTTAAGTTTTGTCAGCCCCTTAGTGAGTGACCCATCTGGCCCTGTGTTATTAGAGATAGAAGTGCAGCATAGATTGAACTGGAAGGTGCTATCCTTGTCTTTATCTATCTTCAGAATAACTTTGGCCCCGCATGGATCCGAACTACTCTGTTGGCTTGTTTGGCAACCCATCAGCAGGATTGCCCATAGGGCCCTCAGCATTGTCCACATGAGTTTCATCATATTTTCCAATACTCGCTACTTGTTGTTTTGCCTTGGAGCAAAAGGCAAAATGATGCCAATTATTATCCCCTGGTTTGTCAATTCTTACTGACCTATCTGTCACGGCGGTAACAGTGTATGGTCCAGTCCATCTAATTTCAGTCCAATGTACCTTCCCTGGTTTACAGATATACACCAGGTCTCCCTCCTTCACTGGAACTCCTTCAGTGTCCGGGTTCTCCTTATTGCATTCACCACCTGTTGTGAAACTAAAGCAACCATATTACCCAGCATCTGCATATAATGGTCCAGTTCCACTTCCCTTTCTTCCCAATTCTTTACCCAGGCTGGATCAGTCTTTGGACCGGGCATGGGTCAACCCGTTAGAATCTCGTGTGGTGACAGGAAGGTATCTTTGGCCTTCTCTTGTCGCATAGACATCAGTACTAATGGCAATGCCTCGACCCAATTCAACCTGGTCCCACCCAAAACCTTTCCTAATTTGGATTTTTTATCGTCCTGTTTGCCCTTTCTACTAGCCCCTGGCTCTCAGTCCTACAGACACTACTGAAACGGTGTTTGATCCCTAAGTATTCTTCAACCTGTCGGATCAGCTCATTCTTAAAGTGGGACCCATTATCAGAGCATATTCTGCTGGGGACCCCGTAGCGGGGTATCAACTCTCGCGTCAGCCAGCCTATTACACTATCCGCATCCTCCCTCTTGATTGGGACAGCCTCCACCCACCGTGAGAACCTATCTACCCCCACTAAGAGATATCGGTATCCTTCCTTTGTCCTAACGTCAGTACCCATATCTGTATAGTCAATATAGATCTCTTTCCATGGGGCTGTCGGTACTGGAAATCGGAAAAGCGGGTGGGGTAAGGTGATCCTTTGGTTATGCCCATTGCAGATAGTACATTCAGCTCTAAAATTGTCAATGTGCTCGCGTAAGTGGGGATTCCACCGATGTTGTTTAAGCGTATTATAAGTTTTGGTGGCGCTAATGTGAGTCGGCCATGTGCTTCTTCAAATAATAGCAGAAGTAATTGGCAGGGGGCAACTATCGTACCTATCGGGGAGCGCCAGACATGTACTGTCCGATTGTCATAGATGATCTCCTGTCGTGTAACACCGCGTTTCATCCATTCCTCTTTCTCACTTGGGCTAGCTTTTTCCTGTATTTCTATCAGGTGTTCAATATTTGGTGGGGTCCCTCTCCCTCCTTCTCTTTTTGGTCACTCAACTTACTACTATTTTCTCTTCTCTCTAATTCCTCTTTTTTGCCATGGGACCTCAGAATCATCCCCTGTATAGGTTCTTGATATCCAGTAACCTGTTTGGCTGCTCTGTCAGCCGCCGTGTTTCCTTTCCATTCCTTTGTGTTTTGTAGGGAATGGCCTGCCACCTTAATTAGGCTTACAGCCCAGGGAAGCATGACTGCCCTGACAAGTCTCCGTAAAACCAGATCATGTCGGAGAGATTTATTGTCAGAGTACATACATGACATCACATACATCCAGAGACTGTGAGAGAGAGCGAGAGAGAGAGCGAGAGAGAGAGCGAGAGAGAGAGCGAGAGAGAGAGCGAGAGAGAGAGCGAGAGAGAGAGCGAGAGAGAGAGCGAGAGAGAGAGCGAGAGAGAGAGCGAGAGAGAGAGCGAGAGAGAGAGCGAGAGAGAGAGCGAGAGAGAGAGCGAGAGAGAGAGCGAGAGAGAGAGCGAGAGAGAGAGCGAGAGAGAGAGCGAGAGAGAGAGCGAGAGAGAGAGCGAGAGAGAGAGCGAGAGAGAGAGCGAGAGAGAGAGCGAGAGAGAGAGAGAGAGAGAGAGCGAGAGAGAGAGCGAGAGAGAGAGCGAGAGAGAGAGCGAGAGAGAGAGCGAGAGAGAGAGCGAGAGAGAGAGCGAGAGAGAGAGCGAGAGAGAGAGCGAGAGAGAGAGCGAGAGAGAGAGCGAGAGAGAGAGCGAGAGAGAGAGCGAGAGAGAGAGCGAGAGAGAGAGCGAGAGAGAGAGCGCGCGCGAGAGAGAGAGCGCGCGCGAGAGAGAGAGCGCGCGCGAGAGAGAGAGCGCGCGCGAGAGAGAGAGCGCGCGCGAGAGAGAGCGCGCGCGAGAGAGAGCGCGCGCGAGAGAGAGCGCGCGCGAGAGAGAGCGCGCGCGAGAGAGAGCGCGCGCGAGAGAGAGCGCGCGCGAGAGAGAGCGCGCGCGAGAGAGAGCGCGCGCGAGAGAGAGCGCGCGCGAGAGAGAGCGCGCGCGAGAGAGAGCGCGCGCGAGAGAGAGCGCGCGCGAGAGAGAGCGCGCGCGAGAGAGAGCGCGCGCGAGAGAGAGCGCGCGCGAGAGAGAGCGCGCGCGAGAGAGAGCGCGCGCGAGAGAGAGCGCGCGCGAGAGAGAGCGCGCGCGAGAGAGAGCGCGCGCGAGAGAGAGCGCGCGCGAGAGAGAGCGCGCGCGAGAGAGAGAGCGCGCGCGAGAGAGAGCGCGCGCGAGAGAGAGCGCGCGCGAGAGAGAGCGCGCGCGAGAGAGAGCGCGCGCGAGAGAGAGCGCGCGAGAGAGAGAGCGCGCGCGAGAGAGAGAGCGCGCGCGAGAGAGAGCGCGCGCGAGAGAGAGCGCGCGAGAGAGAGAGCGCGCGAGAGAGAGAGCGCGCGAGAGAGAGAGCGCGCGAGAGAGAGAGCGCGCGAGAGAGAGAGCGCGCGAGAGAGAGAGCGCGCGAGAGAGAGAGCGCGCGAGAGAGAGAGCGCGCGAGAGAGAGAGCGCGCGAGAGAGAGAGCGCGCGAGAGAGAGAGCGCGCGAGAGAGAGAGCGCGCGAGAGAGAGAGCGCGCGAGAGAGAGAGCGCGCGAGAGAGAGAGCGCGCGAGAGAGAGAGCGCGCGAGAGAGAGAGCGCGCGAGAGAGAGCGCGCGAGAGAGAGCGCGCGAGAGAGAGCGCGCGAGAGAGAGCGCGCGAGAGAGAGCGCGCGAGAGAGAGCGCGCGAGAGAGAGCGCGCGAGAGAGAGCGCGCGAGAGAGAGCGCGCGAGAGAGAGCGCGCGAGAGAGAGCGCGCGAGAGAGAGCGCGCGAGAGAGAGCGCGCGAGAGAGAGCGCGCGAGAGAGAGCGCGCGAGAGAGAGCGCGCGAGAGAGAGCGCGCGAGAGAGAGCGCGCGAGAGAGAGCGCGCGAGAGAGAGCGCGCGAGAGAGAGCGCGCGAGAGAGAGCGCGCGAGAGAGAGCGCGCGAGAGAGAGCGCGCGAGAGAGAGCGCGCGAGAGAGAGCGCGCGAGAGAGAGCGCGCGAGAGAGAGCGCGCGAGAGAGAGCGCGCGAGAGAGAGCGCGCGAGAGAGAGCGCGCGAGAGAGAGCGCGCGAGAGAGAGAGAGAAAATGCCTTGCACTGGCCCCACTGGGAGAAAAGTCTTCAGATTAACACTTCCGTTTCATGGTTACACCTTTAAAATGTCCTCATCGTGTGATCACTGGTCTGGATCAGATTGGGTCTCCCACCACTGGGAACCACTACTCCTTCCTTCCCTCCCACCTCGAGTGAGCTACACGTCAGCCCACAACGTCTGCCCTGATCCCACAATGGTGGGGGTGCGGGAAAGAGGGAGGGAGAGAGGATAAAACAGGATCCCATTTGATGCGGAGCTGGAATTGTGGGCACAAAATTTAAACCAAATTGTATTTCTCTGCCCTGCCCCACCTGTGGATTTCAGGGCAGCACCGCCACAGATTGGGATTGGGAGGGGGAGTGGGTGAGAGAGGGGGGGGGGGGGGGAGAAGAGAGTGGGGGAGGGGGAAAGGAGGGAGAGAGAGAGCAAACCCGGACACTTTGTGGCTGGAAACATGAAACAGGCACTTTTCCTTTCCCTTCTGTGTTTTGTTTCTTCTAGCTTATCTAAGACCCTACGCTTTAGAATTTTGTTTCCCTCACCTGTCAGGAACATCTCGGCGCTCCCGGGTAACCACCCCATCTTCCTCCAGCGATCTACACATTTTCGGAGAATTCTTTGTTTCTCCAATGCCTCTTTACTGGTATTTTGCTTCTCTAATTCCTGATTAATTTCCCTAATAACTTGGTCAAAGGTCTTAGCAGGCAACTGTGCAGCCATTGCTGCGGGGTCGCTTCCTAATGCCTCTCTTAATTTAGGTTCTTGTCCGTTTAGATGATCTATGTTAACAAAAATCGCCTTTAAAAATCTCTCCTTGCAGGCCGGATGACAAAAGTTTTTTAGTGAAACAGTCTCCAAGTCTGGTCTTCCGGTGGACCTCAGACTGTCCTGTGTACTCTGATTGCTCGTCTTCCACTCTCTGTTTTCCCAAAGAGGTCTAAAAGTTAGGTTACAACTAGGAAACCAAGTTTTTGGGCTATATTTTTGTCCAGTTTCCCTGTACCAATCTATGAATTTACGTAACTTGATCTCCTTGGTGATGCTGGGAATACCTTCATTTAACTGTCAAAAATATTTCGAATAAACCGTGTGTCTCTTAAGATTCTGTCAACTTTTTCATTGATATCTCCTACCTGATCCGGACACAGCTTTTGCAGTCTTTGGTCGTTGCCCTTGTTCACCAGGCAGGCATCTCTGAGTACTCTTTTTGTCGTCTCAAGGTCTCTAATGTCCGCTGTGGTATTCCACCACGGCGAATTTGGGAAATAAATTCTTAAGTTTTCAAGTGTACAGACATTATCATACCTACCGGACATTTATAAGCGAGTCTTATACAATGGAGACCAATAAGCCTGAACCTTCGATTTCTTTCAAAGCCCAACCTTCACGTGGGAGATTTCTCCTCTTAATAACCGGTTTAGGGCAGAAAACTCAGGTCCCCAATTGTTCTTAGACCACCTTCTCACTCTATTTGACTTTGCAACGTCACAATAAAGACTTTTTAAACTCTAGTAGTTTGTCGGCGAAGCACTTATCAAATGTCACTAAAACACCTTAAGGACTTTTATAGTTTTGTCTGTAAACACTTACGTGTTACAATCCTGGCAGGTGACGACCTTCAATTATGATCGTCTAATTTGTCCAATCTCCAGTTCTTACTGACAATCATAAAGATTTTAAGAGAGAGAATTTTGTTAAAACCGACTTCTCTGGACCTTTTTGTCAGCCGGCTGAGATGATTGTCAAGAAAAACAGAAACCGTCGTCTAGTGTCCACTCACCCATCACGTCGGGGTCACCAAATTGTTAGGTCTGCTTTGTTCGAGAATGAGTGAGTCAGACACCAGACTGAGTCGAAATCAAGGTTCTTTATTACCGGATTGAAACACTTGCAACTAACAGTGTTAGTTGGAGAAGGTGCATTCTAACGATATCAGCAAGTGGTGTATTTTTATACCCCAGGACACGCACTTAGTAAATTATCATACCATTACATTGTCCAATGAATAAGCTGTTGCTACCCTTCTCTGTTAGTCTGCTGCACATCATCTTGTTATTGCCACACTTATCTTGAGCGTACAAGGTCACACCTGCATCCTGTTACTCCTTAGTACTGGGTGACTCCTTCTCCGGTCCCAACTCATGATGTTTTTACCTTACAATGGCCCACATCAATAGATTAAGCCTCCTGATCAACATTTTCTCCTCAAACCTCTGGCACATAGCACGTGTATGATTCTAATAATCAAAAGAGAACATAAACTGCAAAATTAAGAAATAATAAAAAAAAAGAGTACAATTGCCTACTTTTTGCTCATACCTTGATGAAAGGCTTAGGCCCAAAACATTGGTTCCCTTTACTTCCTAGAGATGTTGTGTTTCCTGGTGAGTTTCCAGTACTTATGTGTATTGCACTACAATCACAGCCTCTGCAGACTTTCCTGTTTAACACGTATTGTCACGTGTACCAATTTATAGTGAAAACCTGAGTTTTGGATGCTCTCCAGGTATCGTGATGAGTTTGCCACTCTTGCATTTGTCTATCCTGGAACCTGATTCACTGCTGCTGTCTTCCATCAGAGAACAAAAGATAAACTCGGCTCAGCTGAAGTCTATGCAAGCCAGACATTACCTCATTTGTAGTCTTCATGTTAGGGAACTTTCTTTATTTATTCTCACTACCAATTAACTACAAAAAAAATCATGCAGATTTATTTGTTGAATCATTTCATAAATGATTAACATCAACTTTGAGGTGCAATGAATCTCAGATGTGCAATACCTTAAACACCAATCTGATTTATTTCAGACATGATTATTTTCTCTTTCTGCTTTAGAGAAAGGTGTTTCTATGCTTTGATTACCATAAGACAGTGATTCTTGAGTATAGTGCCAAATAATTATCAGTTTGATACAGTTAGCTATTGAAAGGGTTAATATTGTAAATTTTGGGAGCTACCCAACTGAACATAGAACCTGGAGAGCATAGATGGTGCTCTTTAATTTGCTCTCCTCAGAGGATTGAGGTACCACCATTCACCCATTGGTAATAGACAGAGGTTGACGCTTAAACTTGTAATGTTGAAAGGTATGGATAGAAAAAGGTTGTTTCCCATGGTGGGAGAGTCTAGGACAAGAGGGCACAACTTCAGGATTGAAGGGTGTCTGCTTAGTACAGAGATGTGGAGGAATTTCAGACAAAGGGTGGTAAATCTGTGGAATTTGTTGCCACAGGTGGATGTGGAGGCCAGGTCTTTGTGTGTATTTAAGACAAAGATTGAAGGGTTTTAGATTAGCCAGGGCATCGAATGTTATGGGGAGAAGGCTGGGCAGTGGGCTGAGTGGGGAAAATGGATTAAATAGCAGGCAGACTTGATGGACTGAATAGCCTATTTCTGCTCCTATGTCTTATGGTTTTATGGTTTATGCATTTCAACTTGTCGGTTTATAGGGACTCTTTACTTCAGGGAGACAATTTGTCTGCAGTCCAGAGGCTCTTCTGCCATTAGAGATTTAAGTGTAATGCAGATAATTCCCTGGAGGGGGAAAGAGATCATCAGAGGGATTATCCCTTGTGCAAATATCTTTGCAGCCCAATCATGATAACAAGAGCAGATCCCTGGAGATGGATTATGTGCCTTTGCTGTCATCTGAGGAAAAATAGAAGAGAATGTCTGGATAAATCATCTCACTCATTGTCATTTTCTTGTAATTTGCAAATAATCTTTAAATATCAGTTTAAATGACAATTGATAATGTTAAAATAATGAGAAGACCATTGATATTTCATATTTGCCTGGGTATTCCTTCTGGATACTTTTCAGGAAACTTTGCTTGACAATTCTTTTTCAAAACATAAAATATTTTAAAGGAATTGCTAATTTGACAGAATACATGAATCAACACAATCTAAATAAGGAGTTAAACAAGAAAATCTGCAGATGTTAGGGTTAGGTGAAATACACAAATGTGTGCCTGCTGTTTTTTGTTCATACCTTGATGAAGGGACCAGGCCCGAAACGTGGGTTACCCTTCACTTCCTATGGATGCTGATGGTCCTGCTGAGTTTCTCTAGCATATTATGTATTAAATTCTACAGTATCCTGCATTGAATGTTTGAGCATATGAAATTTGAATTTTCAACAACAAACTTCCTCAGTGTTGAGGGAAGGAATCAAGTTTAAACTTGTTTTGGGCAACCTAGAAATTGAGCAGTGGAAAAATAAATGCAATATTTTAACTCACCATTTCTGTTTGCTTGTGACAAGAGGTGAATGCAATGTGATGTTGGGACACTGATGCATTGTGTTTTCTTACTTCCTCTTCTGATCTTGTCAGAGGTGAATCAATAGGAATCAAATTGTGTGGGCATCTCTTGGAGACTGTGTGACACATTGGATTATAAATGATCCTGTCTTGTTTTGGTCATGTGTCAGAAAGGCACCAGTATTGGATCTCAAGGATCTCAAAATGTTCCTGAGGGAAAAAAACATTGAAAGTGACATAAGGTAGTTTAAAAGATTTCACTCTATGTCATGTCAGACGGAATCAGGGTGAGAGTTCGCTCCTCAGGGAGTCTCACTCTATTTCAGGTCAGTGTTAAATTGGGTCCTGGTTCAGGATTTACAGAGTAAATTTCACAAAGCCCATTCCCTAATCCCTTTTGTTTGAGGCTGAATTGTTCTGCTTGGAAACATATCTTTGCCATCACTTTGTGAATGTTTCTACCATCATAAAATCACCTGCCTTACCTGACAAAGCTCATTTTCTGCTGAAATCCTCAATCATTCCTTTGTAACTTCTCAAATTCTCTTGACTCCTCCGTAAACTTGAAATTATCCAAAACTTTGCCAGGTTACAGTTTGCAATATACAAATGAGCTGGAGAAACTCGGCAGGTCTCGCACCATCCATAGGTTATGTCTTGTCAGCTTGCTAACCTGCTGCAATTTAAGTCTCAACTAAGAGTCCTGACCCAAAACATTGACTGTGCAATGCACAAACATTCTCAGCAGACCACACAGCATCCACAAGGGTCCCCAATGTTTTGGACCTGGTTGCCCTTTATTTCCTATGGGTGCAGTGTGACCTGCAGAATTTCTTCAGCACGTTTGTGCATTGCAGTTGACTTCAGCATCTGCAGACTTTCTTGTTTAACTGATCATTTCTCTTCATGGATGCTGCCTGACCCAATGAGTACTTCCATCTTTGCTCACGAAAGTTTCTCTGACACAATTTAAGCCATGCCTCAATTCTTTTTATTTTAAATATTATTATTGAGTTTAACATACATACATAAAAAATGGCAATTCATTTGTATACAAGTAAACACACAGAAAGAAAATATATTTAATGAGTAAAAAAGAAAATATATAAAGCATCAATAGTTACTAGTAGTACCTCAAACTATTGATAAGAATAATGTATGCAATCATGTCAGACCCATTTATTGAAATAATTTGATAAAATAATAAAGAAAGAGAAAAAAGAGAAAAAAGCTAAAAATTATAAACTAATATAATCTAACCCCTCCCTCTCATCAAGGTTATCTTATATCCTTAGTAATGAAAAAAAAATCAATAATAATGTGGAATCACTGGCAACCCCAGAGAATAGGCAAAGAATCACCGGAATGTATAATAATTATTAATTCTTTCAATTATAAAAAATTCTAAGAAAGGGCCCCATAATTTCATAAATTGAAACTTTTTATCTTTAATATTATATTTGATTTTTTTTTCTAAACTTAAATAGGACATTACACCATACAGCCACTGCGTGTGAGTAGGGGATAAATCTTGCCATTTCAACAAAATTACTCGTCTGGCTATCAATGTAGTAAAAGCCAAAGCTTTTGCCCGAGATGCTGATAAAGGCTAATCTGAGTCATGAGAAAAACTAAACAGAGCAATTAATAGGCAGGGTTCCAAATTAATCTTGAAAACTGTTGATAGTTTGAAAAATCTCTTTCCAGTCAAAAATTTTAAATTTCTCACAAAATGGATCAATGCCTGCATAGAAATGAGATAATTTAAGTTTGGACATATGAGTTCTATGCACCATCTTAAATTGTAATAAGTAATATCTTGCACAAAATGAGGAATCATTAATCAAACTGAAACTAGGGTACCCATCTTCATCTGAAAAGGTTAAGTTCAAGTTTCATTCCCAATCTCTTTTGATCTCAGCCATGGGGACTAAATTTGTCCAATAAATTATGTTAAATACATCCAGCATGAAAATAAAATCATATATAAAAAAAGTTATGAAAAATTGTAAAAACTTACTGAAAGATAATTTCTAAGTATTATTCAATAAGATTAAACAATCATTATCAATGATGGGATGTATTAATTCGATTAAAATGAATATTTTACCTAAATTTTTGCATCTTTTTCAAGTGTTACCTATTTTATCAATGGAGGATTATCACTTCCAGATTTTAGATTTTACTTTTGGGTGATTAGCATATGTAATTTACTTTTATTATTGCATTTGGATAAATCAGTGAATCACCCTCCCTGCGTAGAAATGGAATTGCAGTTTATTTTAAAAATTTCTATGTTGGCCATTTTAGGATCCTTTTTACCATTTTCCTTTTCCAAATTAACAAATAATCCATTAATGAGAACTAGATTGAGAATTTGGGCTGAGTTTAGGAAATACTTTGGAATTAATGGTTTTTCACTACCTAGTGCAGTTGTAGATAACCATCTTTGTTGGATGCAGATTTCAAGGAATGGCATAGAAAAAGTATTCGAAGTTTCAAGTATCTTTTTATTCAAAATAAACTTGTCCCTTTTGAACTATTATCAGTCAAATGTAATCTTTCCGATAGGCATTTTTTTTCATATATTTACAAATTAGGCATTTTATTCAATCCAAACTTTTGGATTTTTCACAGATTTCTAACACTAAGATTCTTGAGCCATGCTTCAATTCTCACCCTCATTTCCAATTCCCCACCCTTCCCTACTTCTGGAATCTGTTCCAACCCTGCCATCCTCTGATGAACCTGTCATCCTTTAGGTCCGACCTTGAGAAATTCTGACCCTGGTCTTTTATTGTCAGCTGCACCTTCAGCTTCTATGGCCTAAATTCCTGTTTTCCTTTTCTAAAGCTTTCAGCCTTAGACCTTTCACATTTACATCTACTTGAGTGGCTCAGTGTCACTTTTTATTGGTTGATTGCATTTCTGATGCACCTTTAGATGCATTGCTCTATTAATGAAGAAATACGAATATACAATAATATTAATCCAAAGATGCAGCGCAATAACAGGCCTTCCATCCAACAAGCTCCCACCACCCAAATACAGCCATGTGATCAATCTACCGATTTACCTTTATGTCTTTGGAATGTGAGAGGAAACTGGAGCACCCAGAGGAAACGAAACACACAGGGCAGAAAGTACAAACTGCTTTACAGAGAGCAGCAGCAGATTTTAGCTGGGGTCAATGGCACTGCTATAATCTTGCACTAATTGTTACGCTAATGGTGCCTGTGGTTTACCTGGAAAGTGTTTTGCATCATTGCTACAGTATAAAGGAACTTGTTATAAAGTGCTTGCACTACAGGGGAGTGAATTGTCGATGTTTATAACATTTATATCATCCTGTAATGTTGACAATTCCTTGTCTCACCTCCCCTCCCCCACCCCCAACAGATGCTGCTTGATCCTGTGGGTTTCTCCAGCAAATTGTTATTTGCTCCAGATTACACCGTTTGTAGTCCCTTGTAAATCCACCCAATGGAATTAATTTTTTTGCCATCTTGGGTGTCAAAGGTAAGCATTTCAGTTTTGAGGAAGTTATTTTTTTTGACAAATAATTTAACATAATTCTGCTTGCTTTGTTTTTATATTATCAGAACAAGCAAGTGACAGAACAATGTCTAATCGTAGTAATTAAATTGAAACAGAGCTAGCACATGCGTTGTACACTGTTGTAATTGTTGCTCTCTATGTGAAGAAGGAACTGATGCCTTTGAATCATATTATTTTTGCTGATATCAAGCTGTGTGATTTGGTAATTTGATTCATGAGGAACATTTTGGAGTCAGACGGTAAACATTCAGCATGTTCTACAGTTAATATTCTCAAGGTCAATGTTATCTGCGCTTTTTGAAAAGGGGTCTTGTTGAACAACAGGATCACCCAAACAAGATAAAATTTTTATTTTTGTACAATAAATGGTCAGTGAATCTTTTTCAAACTGCATCTTGCAGTCATGTTCTGGACACAATGTTGTTTGAGTGTTTGCGTACACACTACAAGTTAAAGCTTTTGTAGCACTGAATTTCAGTATAGCTGGCTGTCAAATAATCCAGCAGCAAAATATTAGCAGCTCAATTTTTAGAAGACTACAGGTGAACCCTGTAATTAACTTGATAATTGATAGGCATGGTTATGCCATGTTATTTTCTTAAGAGTCTTATTTTCTCCTGACACAATAGATGAACAAAACATATCTTTATGCAACGGTAAGACATTGCTAACCAACCACAAACAAGACTAAATGGCAGGGGCAAGAGTTATTTTACGTAACTTAATGTCCCTTATCGAGTGGTTATAAAATCCAGTAGCTCACTTTATCTTTAGATTTATGCCTGTGGTTTTAGGTCCCACTGTGTGTTCTGACCACGTGCTGGGGGGTGATTAAATCTAAAATTGGCAAAGCCGTCATCTCTGCATGTGAAATAAGGGTATAGATGGACGCACGCCAAATACTATCTGATAGGTTGGAGGATCATGTAGAGGGCATGTACCTGGGTGGGAGACCAGCAGAATTGGGGAGAAGGCATCAGTCTGAGGTTCGTAATTTTATATTGAGGGTTGCAGACTTTAACTTATGCTTAACTAGATGATGTGAAAAAAAAGTGAATTTATTTCCCTGAAAAATCCACAGTAGCAGACCCTTCTGGGCCACAAGCTGGCACCACCCAATTAAACAACTAACCCTGTATGTCTTTGGAATATAGAATGAAACCAAAGCACCTGGAGGAAACACTCACAGGTCACTGAACAAAGTCTTTACCAAAGCACCAGATTTAGACCCGGGTTGCTGGCAGTTTAATAGCGTTGCATTAATGATTACACTAACTGTGCACCCCTGTTTCCCGTTTTATTTCAGCTGGTTATTAAGTATTTCTAAACCTTTTTATCTGGATGCATTTTGTCTCTGCCACTAAGGATCTTTCACTAAGGATCCTCTGAGTTGCGAAATCTGGGGTGAAGAGAATAGGTACCAGAGAGTGGGTCAAAATGTCATGGATGGCTCACATCCTGGACCCATCGTCCCCAGAAGGTTCCCACCCTCACTAACCTGTACATGAATACAGAGGGCTGAGACAGCTGACTCTCCACAACTGAGGAGCTAGCTCCAGGCTCTAAGAAGGCCTCAGACATCAGGTAAATTTAATTAAATAAAACTAAAATAATTAAAGGTACAAAAAATCCTTCTGCTATTGGTTCCAAATAGCAATCATGGCAGATGCAGAGAGGTCTATCACCCTTCACTCTTTACAGAATGGTCATGCCCATGTGGTTTTGCTTCAGCCATCAAGCTGAGGGCCAAATGCAAACTTTATCTGATCCTTTGCCAAACACAACAGGACACTGTCACTGAGAGTCCAACAGAAGAGTGGGAGGTTGGATGCCCAGGCATCTGCAGCTGAGCACACATGTGTGAAAGCATCAGGCTGGGTGCAGCCAGCCAGCAGTTCCTTACAGAGCCATGGGCCAGAGATAGGCCAATCCCAGCCATTCTCCTTTCTGCTCGTATGCATGCAAGTTGTAGAGTGATGTGGTACACTGACTCTCTGTAGGAGGTTACAGCACCAGATCCCAAACAGATGTCAATATCTGGCAGAATATCAGTGCCAAAGGCCATGAATAAGCAGCCATGCTCAACAGCCAGGTTTACAGTAGGAATACCCTGGGAAAAGAGATGGGCACTCTACTGACAGAGGCAGTGATGCTAAGCCATTCCTTAACTGCAATGACCCTTCAGTACAGTTGTGCATTATTGTTGGAGTCAGCCAAGACTGGAATCTGATTGTTTTTTTCAGTGGAGCCTCAGTGAAAAATGCTGTGAATAATCCTCCTCACAAGTAGTACATAAAATTTCCTCAACTTCAACAGTTAAGTTTGAGGCTGGGTTCTTGCAGCACAGTAATTTGCCCACTACCTCTTCACTACTCTTCATGCTGGTCTGCAATTAAAAATCATCTGCTCTTTCAGCCCTGGTGAAATAGGTTGCTGCTTAGAAACCAACATGTTCAGTGGCTTTTTCAAGTGTTTTTCACCTCCATCTGATTCAGTGGCATCACTGAGATTGGTGTCACCCAGGGCGGTAACTCATCGTCTCATCCTGCCCCCCCCCACCCCCTCCCACTCCCCATGGACCTCTTCTCATACAGACCATACAGAATTCTTAGTAACATTTTTTGTGCTAATGCTACTCGTAAATTGTAATTCCCGTAGATCACTGAATGTAATGGCAAGAGTAGTGACATAAACAACTAGCAAAATTAAAATCACACCTGCAACTTCATTCTCAAAAACGTTATTGATATAAGTTCACAAATGCTAATTACCACTAATATTATAGTGACTATAAAAGCAATAACTATAAAAACACCAGCAGCAACAAAAACAACAGCGCATGCTTGTAGCGCGTGCAGACGAAACCACGTGATTCAAAGTGTCATTGGGTAATAATGACAGCTCTGACCGGAGCTTATTAGAAGGTTCAAAAAGTAAATTAGCATAGAGTTTTAGCCTTGTAGGCATATTGATACATGTAAGCTGGGCTTACAAAAAATGTTTTTGTTGTTATAACTAACTACAGAGATATTTTTATAAAAAAATAATTAATTTTGGCTGAGACACTGCACAAAAATTTTATAGACAGTCATTTTGCTGTCATGCTCTCTGATGGTGTCACCCAGTGCACTCTGCACACCCCCTTCCCCGTCACCCCCCAGTGATGCCCACACACCCTCCTCGCCCCCCAGTGATCTGACACTCTCTTTAATTGTCCCCGTTCCCTGGAAAGTGAAGGGCACACACTTCCTTTCCTGTGTCATGATCGCCAGCAGAATCAAACACTTTCTCTGACAATCCGAAAGAGCTATTCCTTACAAAATCACAGGCAGAAATCATTCCAAAGTATAAAATGCGTCTTCACCTAATTTTTATAGTTCTGGGTAATATATTCTGATTTAAGCTTGACTATGAAAGGGATACTGAACATGTTCTCATCCAGGACATATGAATTAAAGATAATGTGGTACATGCTGGGTGTAAATTATAGCAATTATATTCCAGAACCAAAATCATCTGAACCTCATGATGTACCTCCACAGTACATAGATGTTACTTGCCTTTCTGCCTGCTTGGAGTCAAGTTCCTAGACTTTATAAACTTGTTTACTGTAAGTTATAAGGAGATGGGTCGAACAGTTCAACTCCTCAAGTCAAAGCGCCTGCTGTGCAACATCACCACCATCCACCCCCCCACCCCTAATAGCAAGGTCCACACCAAGACCATGGAAATCATAAATCATGACCACTTATTTTTTTCTTGGTCATCGTCTCTCTGCTGATGAAATTCGCCACTGTCTTTATTCAGTTAAGAAAAGTGGTGTTTGAAGATTAAGGCCTAAAACTTTGAACAAACTCATGGCCAACTGGGCCACAGTGATCCCTTCTCTCCAAGGTGCTTCTGAGACCAGGGCTGCCTGCAGCAGGCACCTTCAGGCTTTGGAAGGTGACAGCCAATAGAATTCTCCAAGCTCACCAAGAGGATAAACAAACCAACTGTAGAGGCCCTTTCAGCCAACATTCCCAGCATCAAGCCTAGTAAAATCGATTAAACTGATCGAGCAGGCTTCTTCCCTATCCCGTCCCCATTAATGTAAACTTCCCTGATTTGGTTCCCTAAATAGACATACCATTCCAAGTTCTGTCACAAAAAGAGAATACTAGATGGACAGAAGAAATGATTCAAGAATGTACTCAAAGTCTTCTGATAAATGGTACTTATTCCTGAGTATCATTGGTCTATGACTGCTCAAAGTGAAAATCATTCAGAGTGGTACGAAGAATTTCAGATCCATGTATCAGGATGACAGATAAGGCTGGCAAGCAGTGAAAGGAGCGTGCCACCTCACAGACTAATCACTCATTGACCTCACAGGAACCATGGAAAGCATTCAATTCATCCTTGATCCTCAGGCACTGCCAAAAATAATTGAAAGATACTTCGGTAATGTTCATTTCTTCTTGAAACACAACTTCATTCTCCTTAAAAGGCTTCATATTTGTAATCAAAGTTATTCTATTAATTGGGTATAATAATTATTGCCGTTATCACGACCTTACAATTCATAATGTATTTATCTACAACAATATCTCATTGGATGTAACCTAAATTTTTATCATGTAATTCCAACACTTGTTATCAATAGTTTTTTTTCCTCATAGTTTCATAACATTTACTTAAGTAGATTAATTCTACATAAGTCTACTTATCAGAAAAATTTAGCAGAATGAATCCCAACTGGTTATACATGAATTGTGTAAGATCTTGTGACCATTTGGGCATCTCAGAGTAAAATTAAATGGAGAATTGCCCTCACCTTTGCACAGTGCCTTGACCAATGTTTAAGGTATCATCCAGCCAGATGTGGACAATTTACAAAACTGAATGAATGCCTTGCAACATTTGCTGGAAGCTCAATTAGTATAAATTTTGCTTGGACCATGTTAACCTGCATGTATAATTTGATCTCACAATTGGCTTTTCCAGTCTGAGTATTGAAATGTAAATTTTCCATAATAATGGATTTGATTCAACTTTCTGACGATAGGGTTGGCTGACATTAAAGACATTCATTGGCACTGTGAAGAATTGACAGGTGAATCGTCTCAATCACTCAGATCTCAGCTATGTCAGCAGTATCTGCGGACTTTTAAAGGCTCTTCTATGACTTGGTGTAGTGTCTTACAAAGAAGGAGGTCAGTGAATCATTAGTTACATGGCGCCATTTTAAATTCAAGTTATGTCAGTGAACAGTAACAAAGTTTGGGAGATGGTGCAAGATTCTGAAAGATGCTCTAGGGAAAAGATTTGGTGGTGATTGGGAAAGACAGATAATACAGAGCTATGGAACTGTACACAAGAGTGCCCAGAAATCTTGTGACTTCCTGTCCATACACATGAGCAGCACTGACATGTCATTTCCAAGCTTCTCATCACACTTGATGATCACACGTGGAGCAACAACATTATGGCCTGAATCTCCAACCAAGTCTCAGTGTCAGTGCAACTTCCTGCCAAGACGCAAGCTCATTCTCATTAAGCTGGTCTCTGACTAGGTTGTAGGCTTCACTGCCTGCTGCTGTAAATAACGTGGCCAGGTTTTTACATTTGGGAGGAGGGAAGCCAAATTTTAAGGCCACAAGCCCAAGGAAAGTCATGCAGGAAATTGGGCTTTATGGACAGTTTATTCCAGGTAGTAAAATCCAACCGTTCTGTACTTGTTGAAGGGCAGAGGATGGGGATATCTGTGTGAAAATAAGAAAGTGATAACACTGCCCTCTGACAAAAAGGGGATTTGTAACTCTGTGCATGAAGCATACTGTGTTTGAAGCTTAAGAACGTGGCCCTGTAAAAGCAAAAAAACTTTCACAGAGAGATTTGTCTTTCTTGATCCATTTATTCACTGAGTGTCAAATGAAGAAGAGGTCTACCTTTATCTGGAGGAACTGCTCTCTTTTTTTTGAGACCTATCAAGCGAAAATGGAAAATGCCACAACTTCTGTCCTTTCAAACACAGGAGGATTATATTAAAATAATACCCTTGGCATAGGTCAGGTCACTTCTGGTAAATATGTGTCCCTAAAGCTCAGTATTCACAAGAAGGTAACCAGAACTGGTGGGCTTGGATTGAAAAGAAACACAAGATAGTCTGGGAATTTAATCATTGGAATGAAGGAGGCTTAGAGGGAAACTTATAGAGGTTTACAAATTATGAGGAGCATAAATAAGGTCAATAGTCATGATCTTTTCCCTAGCATAGGAGAGTCCAAAATTAAGGTGAGAGAAAGATTTAAAAGGAACCCTTTTTTGCACAGAGGGTAGTAGGTATCTGAGACGGGCTATCATAAAAACTGATAGGATGGGTACAACTGTAAAATTTAAAAGACATTTAAATAGGTACATGATAGAAAAGGTTTAAATGAACATGGACCAAATCCAGGCAAATTAGATTGGATTGGTTGGGCAGAATGGCCTATTTCTGTGCTGTAAAACTCTATGGCCATGACACTGGGACATGATAGGGTGGCTGCAATTGTACAGAGGACACTGGAAGTGGCACCTATTCCTTAACCTATGGCAACACTGTACTCCTTGACTTTGTGAGCCCATTCACCAGGACCTGCTTGTGTCAGATTTTAGTCAGATACCAAAACACAGAAATGCTGGTGAAACCCTGCAAGTTTTGCAGCGTCTACAGAAGGTAAAGATGTAGCTCATGATATAATTGACATTTTGGGCTGAAGCTCTTCTTCAAAGTATGAGTAAAAAGTAGACAGGCACCCGAATTAAAATGATGGGGAGAAGGGAGGAATGGGCAGGGGGAAGAGTACAGACCAACAGATAAAAGGAGTTAATGCAATGTGGATAGGATGACAGGAGGGAGGAATAGTGAGAATTGATTGGGATGGGGGGTTGATCTTGGTTGTTGAAGCAGAGCTGGGGGGAAAGAGACAGCAGAAGAGAGAAGAAAGAGAGAGACAGCTAGCGGAATTGAGACCTGGGTGGATGGGGCGAATGGAGGTCAATGTTAATGCCATCTAATTGGAGGGTGCTCAGATGAAATATAAGGTGTTGTTCCTCTAATTTGCAGGTATCTCAGTCTGGTAGTGTCTCGACCGTGAATAGACACGTTGGGAAGGGAATAGAGTGGGAAATTGAAATGACTGGCCCATAGGTGATCCCTGTTATTGCCACATACAGAGCTGAAGTTCTCAACTAAACAATTCAGTCTCTACGATGCAGAGGTGTCTACACTGAAAGTAGTAGATGACCCTGCAGATTCACAAGTGAAGTGTTGGAAGGACCGTTTGGAGCCCCTGAATAGTGGTGAGGGAGGAGGTGTGGGCACAGTGGAACATCCCCTGTGATTAGAGGCATAGGTGCCAAGGAAACAATTGGAGGGAAGAGAAGAGTGGATGAGGAAGTCACGGAGGGAGCAGTTCTTGCAGACGGTACAGAGGGAAGGAGAAGGGAAGATGTGTCTAGTTGTGGGATTATGTAGTGGGTGGTAGAAATGGCAGAGGATAATATGTTGGATGCAGAGGCTGGTGAGGTGGTAGGTGGGTACAAGTGAAATCCTGTCCTTGTTGCACGTGGGGTCAAAGGGTGCCAAGCTAGGTGTTCAGATGATGGTGGATATGTGGGTGTGGTGCACTGTTAGCCAGAATCAGACACACACAAAGATAAAGACAGTACCACAGGCTTTAATCCACAAAGACTTCCACAGAGTCAGGCTGGCTGTGGCTGCAGCAACTCTGAGTGAGGCCTCGGGAGGCCGGCTCAGGCTTATATCCCGGAGGGTGATTGACACCTGACCAGGTGGGGCTTGATCCATTCAGGCCGACTGATTGACAGCTAGCCAGGTGTTGTCCTGTCCCCTTACACTCCTGCAGGCACATTGCTTCCTGCAATAGGCCGGTGGTGTACCACCACAATGGGTGAGGGCTGAGTAAATGGTGGTAGAGGGGAAGTCATGATTTTGAAGAAGGAGGACATCTAGGATGATCTGGCATGGAAGGCCTCATCCTTGTGTACTGGACTCAGAATAAAGGAGATATTGCTGTGGCATTTCAGTCTAGGAAAGGATTGAGCAAGTGAAGTTCTGTATTCTTCTTACAGGAAGTTCTTTCTGAAATCCCCAACAAACCATGTTTTTCTCCATTGTTGGAGAAATTAGATAGATATTACAATGAAAATATTTTCAAATAACAGAATAATTAACATACTGATCATCTTTAAGCAATGTTTTTTATAAATTGTTTAGACAATAGACAGTAGGTGCTGGAGTAGGCCATTTGGCCAATCGAGCCACCACCGCCATTTTTCAGATCGTGGCTGATCATTCTCCGCCAGTAACCGTTCCCTGCCTTATCCCCACAACCCTTAACTCCCCTGCCCACAAGTGCCTTATCTAACTCCCTTTTGAACATATCCAGCGAATCTTCCCCCACCACCCTCTGCGGCAAAGCATTCCAGAGATCCACACTTCTCTGGGTAAATAATTTCTCCTCATCTCCGTCCTAAAGGGCCTTCCCTGTATTCTTAAACTATGCCCTCTAGTCCTAGTCTCTCCCAACATTGGGAACATATAATCCAAATTCACCCTGTCTAGCCCCTTGATAATCTTATACACCTCAATAATTTCTCCCCTCATCCTTCTAAACTCCATCACATATAAGCCCAGTCTTTCTAACCTTTCAGCGTATGTCAATCCTGCCATCCCGGGAACCAACCTTGTAAATCTGCGCTGCACTCCCTCTATAGTGAGTATGTCCTTCCTCAAATTTGGGGACAAATTATCAAATACCAAAAATGTTATTGACACAAAACCCATTAATCCCCTTTACAATAGATCATTTATTTTTCAAGGAATGGGATAGAAAAGGAATCAAGAAAATAGAAGATTACTTTTTGGGAAATAATTTATTAACATTCGAACAATTATGGAATAACATAAGGTAAAATGTTTGCATGTTACAAATTGAAAACTTATCTAAAAGATAAACTGGGAAATAGCTTGATATTACCAGAAGGTAGCAACTATGAATATTTAAAATAATAATTAAAATGATCATTAAAAAATTATTACTAACATGTACATCAAATTGCAATATAAAGAAGAGGATGAAATAAAGTACAAACTGAAACAAAGTTGGGAAAAAGATTTAAACACAGATAAAGAATGAAACATGGGAAAAGTTATGTATAGGAACAAGGAAGAACACGATAAATACTAGATTATGTATGATACAATACAACTGGCTACATAGATTATATATTACCCCTCAGAAATTAAAAGAGTGGTACCCAACAGCATCGGAAAGATGCTTTTGTTGTAAACAAGAGACTGGATCAACATTACATGCAATTTGGACATGTTCAAAAGTAAAACTTTCTGGGAAGATCTAAACCTAGTTGTAAACAAAATCACAAAAAACAATATACCAAAAGATCAAAAAAAATTTATGTTAAATAATATAAGAGACAAAAAATTAGGACTAAAATTAGACAAAGCCCAAATAAAATTCATTATGATGGCACTAGCAGTAGCCAAAAAATGTATTATGACGACCTGGAAAATGGAAAAAACCTTAAAATACAACAGTGGGTACAGAAATAAACAAGTGTATTCCATTAGAAAAAGATAAGTGTACATTATTGGAACAAATTTGGGAACCATATATAAAATATGTTGGAGAATGCCGACCACAAACCTCCATCTCTTAAAACAACATAATTATGAGCACAATAAGATTTAAATATGTGAAAGTGGACGATACGACTTTTTTTTGTTTTGTTTTTTGTTGTTTCTTTGTTTTATATGTTTTATTATTTATTCATTTTTGAAGGGGGATGGGGAAGGGGAGAGGGAGGTAAGGGGGAAAAGAAGAAATGTCACCATGTATATATTGATGATGATCATTCGTGGATGTTGTTATTGATATGACTCATAGTCCCAGGAATTTTTTTTCATTTTTAAGATTTGGGGAACAGAACTGGACCCAGTCTTCCAAGTGAGGTACAACTGCAGGAAGGCATCTCTGCTCCTATACTCCAATCCCCGCTTTATGAAACCCACCATGCCATTTGCCTTCTTCACAGTTTGCTGAACCTGCTTGCTAGCTTTTAGTGACTGGTGTACGAGTACACCCAGACCCCTTTGCTTGATTCCATTTAAATAATACTCTGCTCTCTTATTACTGCCTCTGAAATGGATAACCTCACATTTGCTCACATTGAACTTCATCTTCCATTTCTCCGCCCACTCGCCCAACCTGCCCAAGTCCCTCTGCATTTTCCTGACATCCTCCTCACACTTTACACTGCCACCCAGTTTAGTATCATCTCCAAATTTGCTCATGTTGTTAATAATCCCTTCATCCAAATTATTTACATAAATGATAAACAACTGAGGACCCAAAACCAAGCCCTGTGGTACCCCACTCATCACATCCTGTCATTCTGAAAATGACCCGTTTATCCCAACCCTTTTGCCTCCTATTTCTTAACTATTTTTCTATCCAAGTCAGCACCTTAACCCGCCCCCCAATACCATGCTCCTTGATTTTGTCTACCAGCCTCCTATGCGGGATCTTATCAAAGGCTTTCTGGAAGTCCAAGTACACCACATCCACTGGCTTTCCTGAGTCCACCCTCTTTGTGGAAGAATTGTTTTAGACTTCACAATTAGTTTCACACCCATTGGTCAAGTAAGCAATGATTTCATATGGTCCATATCAGGTTTTTTTTTGTCCAATTGTCGATTGTTAATTATCTTTCACTATACAATGGTTGTTGGGCTTTGTGGAATGAAGGTGACTTTAAATCATCAAATTAGCTTGCCTTGATTTGTCTAGGAGCAGAGGTGGAGAAACACAGGAGCCAAAGACCTTGTACTGATAATGAACCAGATCACAAACATCAATGATCATTACTCATTTCTTTTTCGACAGGCGGCCACAATTTTATTGCCCATCCCTGAATGTAGTGAACCACCACCTTGAACCACTGCAGTCCTCTAGTGAAGAAATCACAGTTTTATTATTCTATTATTTTGATCCAGGACTGGTGATATATATTTCCATGTCAATAATGTGTGTGATTTGAAAGGAAATTTAAAACATTTAAAATCAATTAGAAACAAATCAAACATAATTTAAAAAAAATATAAGTTACCTTTAGACTTAACCAGCTCTTTCACAGCAATACCTTGCTGCTCATATGGCCTGGCATAGATTTGCTAGGCAGATCCCTTAGGAACTCAGGAAGCTGAATAAATCCATGCCACATTGCTGGATTCATTGTGAAGAATACGTCAGATTATAAGCGGGGAATTGACTCAGGAACTTGGTTTGGGAGTTGGAAAATTCTACAGTTGAGAGGGAGTTAAAGACAGAAATTTAATGCAGCAATTCATGCCAGAACTTCACTGTTATGCCACTGCTCTTTTCAACAGCTATTAGGCTCTTGAACCACCCCTGTTACATTAATCATGGTCTACTCCAACACCACAAAAAAGGCTGTCTGCACCATTGCAATGCCACGTTTTTTTCTTACACTATGGTAACCGTGAACATTTATTATCTATCAATCTTTTGTATTTATTATCTCTTTTTAATTTAAATTAATGTATGCTATAGTAGGTTCTTTCTTTATAGAATGCCTGTTCAGCTGCTAAGAACTTTAGTGCATACATCCATTGTACAATGCATTTCACAAAAAACTCATGCCATCTACTTGGTATCAACTGTCCACACACCAAATCAATTATTTTAAAAAAACAAATCAAGTTACAAACGACATGTTCACCTGCTAATTTATTTTAGCCTTATAAACAAGAATGTTTACATATTAGTTCTACAAATTAAAGAAGGAAATACAAAAATCAGAAATAGAAATAGTCTGCAGAAGAAACAACTGATTGTAGTTTATGGAAAATATTGATTGGCATGCATTATAAAAACAGAACACGGGCATTGATTGAAAATTATTATAAACCATTTTTGCTCATCTGTAGATGACATATCTGAAGCAGTAATTTCTTAGCTTATTCCATAGAACTATGATACAACAGACCTGTCAGCTACAGATGAACAAAAACACTTTGTAATTATTTTCATTTAATAGCACATTTTGTTTTTTTAAAGCATGGGTGTCAATCAATATTTGTTATAGACTGCACTGAATGTTTTCTTGACAGACTTTTTTCAATACTTTTTTTTGTATTTCCTTTTTTTGGAAGATGATAATTCCAGATATCCTTTGGGAATCCAGGCTGTCTTCACAAGCTGAATCTGTCTTCCAATCAGCTTGGTCAGTGCCAATCTGGAGACTGGTGTGCAGCATTCTACATTGTGCATCAGCATCTAGTCCATCAGCAAAGCAAGAGAAACCCCCAAGATTTGAAAACTGCTTCTCAAGAACTGGGACTTCACGGGAAGGTGTTAAGGTTTTTGCAAGGCCAGATAATTCCAGATATAATGGAGACCTGGCCTGGAATGCCTGTCGGAGTCTGGCACAGGTTTCCCCAGATTGCTGGGCTGATGTACCATCAATAATCACGAAAGGCTGATATTATGAAATTCTCAGGCTTTTATTAACCAAAAAAGAGGAACTATCTAGAACCTCATCAACTGATCAAAGCAAAGAGAAAGGAGAATATGCAAGGGAGCATGGGGAGGTGTGTCCAGCTGGCAACAGCCAATCATGGCACAACAGTGGTTTTCCACCTGAGCCATATGTAATTCTGACTAATTAAGAAAAAATCCAGGTTTTCCATATGCATATTCACCTGCTTATTAATGAGAATGAACACTGCATTGTTAATGAGAGCTAAATATGAAAGGAGATCAAGCAATAGTTAAATGTTATTAATTACAGGTGAAAATAACACCCACTCATGAACAATGCAACTGTAAAAAATCATGAATTTCAAAATTGATCTACTGTTATCAAGATTTTGGTAGCATATAATGCTGAGAGAGATTTTACATACCAATTTTCTGTTTCAACCTTGATTTGATGGTTGTGCACTGCACTTACTCCACTCAAAGGCTCAGAATATTGTCGTGCAGTGTTGGATTTTGGAATTATTATTCTCAACGCTGTGACTGAAGCAGCAAAATCTTGTGAGTGACAGGTAAGGGCATAGTACTGACATTGTTTACAGGTTGCAAAAACTTTTTGTCAATACACAGGATATTTAAAACTGAGAGAAAATCAGAAGCTCAGGGGACATGCATTTAAATATAAACATTTCCCGTTAGAGCCACTTGAAATCCTTGGGACTAATGTTGACTTGCTTCCATTCAAATTTACTAAAGGGAATATTCTCAAGACAATATCAATGATGGGGTTTGGACCTGATTAAACATATAGTTAAACACAGATTGGAAAGTTTTTATGAAATGTAGTTAGGTAAAAGCATTCATCCCATTGAAATAATGTCAGCTTTGATGTCATTATGACTCTTAGGTTAGACAAACATGGATATTTCACAATGATGTGTTTACTGCTGTACATATTGTACAATACATATACATATACACTGAAATTCTTACTTGCTGTAGCCAAATAGGCACTTGTAAAGAAAAACTGTAATAATAACAAAAAATGAATTAAATGAAAAGAGACAATAAATACATAGATAATAAAAATTCACAGTAATCCTAGTACAAAAAAAAAGCAATAGGCCTTTTGTGTTGGCATAGCAGTCCCTGATTACTGTCAATGGGAGGGGGGGTATTCAAGACTATGGCATATTGGCCCAAAGCTGGACTTACACAAGTTGAGGGAAAGGTGGGAGATGGACTTGGGCACTATAATCTACGAGCAGAGCTGGTCAGACCTGTGTCTGCACAGCATGACAGCAGTCATTAATGCCAGTTATAGGATGGTGCAATATAATTTCCTGCATCAACTGTCCTCACACCACAAAAACTACATAAATTTAAATCAGAAATCTCAGAAATGTGCTTTAGCTGTGCTGTGGGGATTGGAACCTTTATCCATTCAATCTGGTTGTGTACAAAGGTGAGATGCTTCTGGGGGGACGGACATTCTGAAAAAAATTACAAAGGTGGATTTTCCACAGGATCCGGAATTTTTCCTTTTAGGTAACATCAATTTTAAACTGTCCAAGTACCAAATTCAGTTTCTGAAGGTCGCCTTGTTGGTAGCCAGGAAATGTATAGCGGTCATGTGGAAGTCCGACTCCCAACTAAATGTTACACAATGGAATACAGAAATGCAGAGTTGTATTCCCCCAGAGAAAATCACATGCAATTTAAGGAGGAAATATGACACATCTGTTAGGGTGTGGCAACCCTATCTGCAACACATTGGTACGCAGATTGTAGCTGCACGCTAAATGAAGGAAGACACACACACATAGAGTAGTCAGGTTAAGCTCTGAGTTTTATTAGGGCTCAGGCCCGACTTTTATACTTGCACTCTTCCCGTTATGGCCCGCCTTGGCTGACGTCACAACATGCATAACAAAAGCGAGTTCCCCGCACACGAGTACTTTCCTGCATAACAATGCCCTTCTTACCTGCGCGCTGTGCCTGTCTGTTGGCTGCACAGCAAGGCCAGCACCATTTTGGGGTCAGTGGCCTTTAAGCTGCCTTGCGTTCACTTGCCGGTTCACTTGTTGGGGCCAGTGCCGCCGCACGGGCTGCTGGCCTTTGGTTGCGCTCGCCGCCTGGAGCCTGGCTCAATTGCCACCGCCGCCGTGGGCTGCCATAAGATATAATTAAAGGAAATGCCAGAAGTGAAATGATTTTGATCAATGAAGTGGGTCACGGTGCAGATGACAAGCTTTTGTATTTTGTCCCTTATCTTTTTTTATTTTAGGATTTTTGGGGTTTTTCTTGTTCCCTTAAGGATTTGTGACTTTACTGATTTTTGGTCCTTTGTATTTGTTTAACTTATATAATTTTTTTTGTTGCATTAGGGTACGGGAGGGAGGGGAGAGGGATTGTGGAAAATAGACTCAGTATGTTATTTACTATTGTTGAAAGAGATAGTGTTGTTTGTTTAGACTTGTGTGAAAATCAAAAATAAGAGACTGACAGCAGTTGGAAAGAAACTGTTCCTGAATCTAGAGGTGTTGTTTTTCAGGCTTCTGGACCTTCTGCTTGAGGGTCGCAGTGAAAGAGATTGTGACCAAGGTGGTGGAAATCCTTTATGATGTTGGCTACCTTCTTAAGACAAGGCCTCACATAAAGGTCAGAGCCTGTGATGGACCTGGCCATGTTTGCTACTTTCTGCAGCCTCCTGCATTCCAGGGCACTTGAATTGCCAAACCAGGCTGTGATACAACCAGTTAGTATACTTCCCTCAGTGCTCCTGTAGAAGTTTGATCAGAATTAAAATTGACCTTGAGGAGTCTCTGGAAAATATATTTTACATTGTGGTGCGCTGTTAGACAGAATCAGACACACACAAGGTAAAGGCTGTACAACAGGCTTTAATCCACAAAGACTTCCACAGAGCCAGGCTGGCTGTGTCTGCAGCAACTCTGTGTGAAGCCTCGAGAGGCCGGCCGGCGCAGGCTTATATCCTGGAGGGTAATTGACACCCAACCGGGTGGGGCTTGATCCATTCAGGCCGACTGATTGACAGGTAGCCAGGTGTTGTCCTGTCCCCTTACACTCCCCTGCAGTAGGCCGGTGGTGTACCACCACATATATATTGATGTGGATTCATTTCTTTTTAGATTTTCTATGAACCTACAAACTTATGAAAGTAACTAAAAATATTACCCCAGCATAAAGATTATGAGTTGTTAGTAGTAAATAGTGAAGTTTTGACTTTAGGAAATAAACAGATAATGGAGAATTTTATTAAGACCGAAAGCAGTTAAAATGGAGCGTGAAAAAGGCTCACCGCAAATCAGCACTAATTTCTTTTGGAAATGCATAAAGAATACAAATGTTGGATTCCTGAAACAGAACTAGAAAGTACAGAAAATACTCAGCAGGACAGGCAACATCACTGATGAGAGAAACATTTAATGCTCTAGTAATCGTTCATCATTTTCTCAATTTTTTTCCATTGATTTCCAACCACTTTCATATATAGAGTCCCAGACAGCCAAACTCATTGGAGCTTGGCACAGTCTTCACAGAACTGCTGGCCAAGATGTAATTCTAACTAATGTGGAAATAAATCTGATTTTGCAATTACAAATTGATTTCTAGAGATAGGCTGGAAAATAATATGGGCAATATGTATTCTCCATACAGCACCTTCTCTAATGGGTAAAGGCCAATTTAATTCACAAAGATATGAAGCTAAGTAAACAAAAACTTTTACCACAAAATCAAATCAACCCAGAGAACAGAAGTGGTAATTAATTAAAAAGAGCAAAAAGTTGGAACAGATCAACAATTTGTCAAGGGAGAACCATTTAAAAAAAGAATATCCAAATTGCAAACAAACTCATGGGCATTATTCAAAGCAAATTTGATTCTGTGACCAGGAGGTCATTTGAAAAGATAAGGAAGGACATGTTTTGATTCACTACCTTGTTACATCCCTTCTTGCTGAACTTCTTGTTCCTTAACTAAGCGACCTGTGAGTTCGCAGGGCCATGCAAAGCTATTTGTGATAATCCTGTTAATATTCTGGTCGAGAAAATGATTGGACATGGTGGAAACTGATGGATGTGTTTATTTCTGGTTGGATGGTAGTGTCCACACTTAGTGGACTTCCTATGGAAACATGCATTGCATTGGAATTTTAATGCAATGCATTGGCACAGTGTAATTTAAAGTTTCTAGACTCGTATCTCACGGTCTGACATGTACATGAATCCTGTGATGATAGCTAGGGAACTTAAATTTATCTAATTAAATGAATAGGGAATAAAAATGCTCACAGAAATCAAGGTAACTTTGAAAGCATTGGACTGTGGTAGAAACATATTTACTTTAGTATATCATATCACATCTCCTTACACTGTAAAGTCAGTCATTCAGCCCATCATCTATGCCAACTCTTAGAGCAATCCCATTCTACCTCTAATTTCCCATGCAACCTATCCTCAGCACATTCCTGTCAATTCTCCCCAGGTTGTACCATTGCTTCAAAGTTAGTACAACATAGAGTGAACAACCAACATTAGAACATGGGAGGAAAGCTGTGTGGTAACAGGGGAACTGGGCAGCCTCCATAGACACCAACACAGGCCAGGGCTGAAGCTAGTTACTGGGTCTACTGGCAATATCCTTCAGGAAAGGATATGTGCCATCCTTTCCTGGTTTGGCCTGTTTGTGTCTCCATCATGCCTCCTCAGCACAGGAGCAAAGAGAAATGAAAAACATGTATTTGTGAATAAATGAGCAGAAAGAATTTTCCAGAATTTAATTTTTCACAAAACTGGTAAGCTGAAGAAATGAACACTATGCTATGGAGCACATGTGCAGAAATTGTATACACACTAAATGTTGTAAATGTACATAAAAATGTTGTCAGCAAACTCATAGGCCCAAATGTTGTCTCATAAACTTGAATTTGCTGGCTTCCAGATGAGTTTCATGGAGAGGTTTTTTTTTTCTAGGTTGTCTACGACATGCCCAATTACATTCTTTGAGGCATGTAGCAGAGATTTTAATTTACTTTGGTTGGTAAACAGAATCCAGGATTAAAGATTCAGAGATACAGTATCTATTCGTATTCAAACAGGGCAGCTATGATCAACTGGAATAAAAGATAGTTGACTGGAAATTCATCCTCAGAATTTGAGCCAGCGGAAGTGAATTTCAGAGTACAACAGAGGTTTCCTGCTATTGTCAATATGTGAGCTTCGAGGCAAGTATCTGTCATGGTGACTATTGAAGTCTTGTTTTCAAAAAATCTGGTTCATTTGTGTCCTAAGAGAAAGAAATGTATTGCTCTTACCTTTCTGTTGCTCCCGATCTATTGCAATGTGGTTGACTTGTAACCACTGAAAGGTACTCTCTTATAACAAACAGTGGCGAGTCTGACCACAAGGAATGGAAGGTCTCAAGACTAATTCAGGATAATGCTGGCTTTGCTCCTGACGTCCATGCGCAGAGAGAAAGAAATAAAAATCACATTTGTGGTTTTTTTTAATGCATAGCAATTTATGCAGAACAGCCGTGAAGAGAAGAGGTAAGGATGTTTTCACACCCATTTGTACTACTATTCTCCATTTCTGAAGGAAAGAAATTTGCCGCTTGTGAAGATCTATTAAAGCCTGAGGTTCAAATCCATGCAGTTTCTCGGGAGGGGATTGAGGAATATAAATGAGAAGTCAGCCCTGACATATATTAGCTATGAAGGGAAAACTTCCAAGTATTACCATAGCTTCTAGAAAATAAAATCACAAAACTTAAAGCCACTTGTTTTCTCAGCACCATATGTAAAGGAAGATTCTGTTGAGCCATCTCTATACTTTGTGCCCTTCTGAGTTGATTCTATAAGATTGAAGTCCATGGAAATTTAAAGTTGAAGATTCAGTAGAATCTACTTTTGGATTCCCTTGTACATCACCATGGCCATTGGCAATGACATTAATGTTGCAATGATGTGCAGCGTCAACCCTTCTGTGGAGACAACATCTTCAATGTAAGTTTTAGCTTCGATGTAAACCTACCCATGTCCCTGAGCCTCTCTTTTCTTGGCCCAGCTCCAGCCCACACACTGCACTCCAGCTTTGGCCATATTCCTGACTCCCACTGTTACCAATTTCAACTTTTCAAGCATCCAGATCAATAGGTGGTAAGTCTGGATCTTAGGATAACAAGAACCTGGTGAACCATACAAAGGCTCCACAAAGAAAGATCAAAGCCTGAAGTGAGGTCCTGATAAGTATTGAAGGAAAAAACTTGGAATGATCTGAACCACAGTTGGATCCACTGATGCCTTTATCAAGTTTTCATCGCAAACCGAGACTTCCCCATTAATTTCTTCATAAAAATTATAATTAAGATAATATAACCCTTGCGGCTTTCCATTGGTTTTTCTGAGAGTACTGGATGGCTAAAAAATAAGGACAACATGGTTAGCACCACACTAATAGAGTGCCAGCAACCCGGGTTTGAGTCTGGCATTGTCTGTACGGTCTCCCCTGTCTGGGTGCTCCAGTTTCCTCCCACCCTTTAAAATGTTATGGGGGTTGTAGGTTAATTGGGGAATTTTGTTGGCACTGGTTCATGGGCCGGAAGGGCCTGTTACCATGCGGTGTGTCCAAATTTTTAAAAAATCCTAAAAAAATTAAATCAGTTAAGGATATGAGTGTCCAAGATTGCCACCTTATTTTGTCTGCTGATCATTCATTTGCCAGGCAAGATGCCTGTCGCCAACAACTGAATATTGCAAGAAGTTCAACATGATTGACTTACTTTTCCTTTATCATAGCTAAAGGCATTCAATTCATGAGATGTTCCATAATGGACGACCCAAACCATAACACTGTTTAAGCACCTCCAAAGATCTGTCTGCACTATTGTAACATCACTTGTTTGCACTAACTGAAATTGTGAATATTTATCTGTTTTTGTATCTATTCATCTATCCTTTTCTCCCTGGTGTAATTTATACTTATTTTTTGTGGTGTATTTTACATACCTGCAGCAAGCAAAAATTTCAGTGCATTTATACATTGTAGCCTGTATATGGTAACAAGCTCTCATCCCTCATTAGCTCTTCACAAAAAAAATGAAATTTCCAAATATTTTAATTTAATGTTTTGAAAAACAAGTTTATTAATCTTTTCAATAAAGAAAACTCACTGCCCACAGAAATTATGGAACCACTGACATACAAACTATTATTAAGTTGAACATTTTTTTGCCTACTTCTGAAAAAATGTTTAAGTGCAAAAATGAGATGATAATTACATTGTTAATTTCATTCTGTTCCAACTCTGTTTTACAAGACTGGAGAATGTCCCTGAGACTCCCACTCAGCAAATTCTCAAAATGAAATAAATCATCTAGAAATTGTGCATTGCACAAGAAACACTTTCCCACAATAGGAAATGCAAAACTTAAAGAGTTGCACTCTTAATCAAAGATGAGCTCCAGGCAATAGTGAGGGATGATATAAGATCTAAAGATCATAATGTTGAGTCCATTTGGGTAGAGATAAAGAATAACAAAGGGAAAAAATTATTGGTGGGTGTTATCTATCGCCCACCAAATAACAATAGTTTAGTGGCACAGGAAATAAATAGAGAGATAAGTGAGGCATGTAATAATGATATGGCAGTAGTCATGGGGGACTTTAACTTCCACATAGATTGGGAAAATCAAGTTGGTCGTGGGAGTCTGGAAGAGGACTTCATAGAATGCATCTGCGATAGCTTTCTTGAGCACCATGTTAAGGAGCCAACAAGAGAAAATGCTCTCCTGGATCTAGTGTTGTGCAATAAGATAGGTAGAGTAAATGATGTAATAGTCAGAGACCATCTGGGAAATAGTGATCATAGTATGATTGAATTTCTCATTCAGATGGAAGGGGAAATAGTTAGATCTAAAACTAATATATTATGCTTAAACAGGGGTGACTACCATAGGATGAGGGAGGAATTGGGCAGAGTGGACTGGGAGCACAGGCTAATTGATGAAATAGTTGAGGAACAATGGAAGATTTTCAAAGAAATATTTTCTAATGCTCAACAAAAATATATTCCGGTTAGGGAAAAGGGCAGCAAGGGAGGGAAAAATCAATCGTGGTTAACAAAGGAAATAAAGGAGAGTATAAAACTGAAGGCGCAGGTGTACAAAGCTGCAAAGAGCAATGGGAAACTGGAAGATTGGGATAACTTTAAGAGACAATTAGGGGTTACAAAGTGGGTAATAAGAAATGGGAAAAAAGGATTATGAAAGTAAATTGGCACAAAATATAAAAACAGAAAACAAAAAATTTTATAAATATATAAAATGGAAGAGGGTGGCCAGAGTTAACATAGGACCCTTGGAGGATGAGAAAGGAAAACTGGTAGCAGAAAATGAGGAAATGGCCGAGGCATTGAACAAATATTTTGTGTCAGTCTTCACGGTGGAAGACACGTCCAGCATGCCCAAGTGCGGAGTTAAGGATCCAAATGTTGGGGAGGGCCTTGATAAAATAGTTGTTACTAAGGAAGCAGTGATGGAGAAACTAATGGGACGGAGAAACTAATGGGACGAAAGCCAGACAAATCACCTGGTCCTGATGATATGCATCCAAGGGTTCTGAAGGAAATGGCAGAAGTTATAGTTGATGCATTGGTGGTCACATACCAAAATTCCTTGGATTTTGGGCAGGTCCCAGCAGACTGGAAGACAGCAAATGTCATGCCACTTTTTAAGAAGGGATGAGGGCAGAAGACTGGAAATTATCAGCCAATTAGCTTGACGTCTGTAGTTGGAAAAATGCTTGAAGCCATCATTAAAGATGAAACAGTGAAACTTTTGGAACGTAAGGGTTCAATCAGGCAGAGGCAGCATGGTATTAGAAAGGGAAGATCTTGTTTGACAAATTTGTTAGGATTCTTTAAGGATATAATGGGTGCAGTGGATAGAGGGGAACAGGTTGATGTTGTATATTTGGACTTCCAGAAAACGTTTGATAAGGTGCCGCACAAGAGACTTATCAGTAAGTTACAGGAAAGTGGAGTCCGGGGAAGTCTATTGGCATGGATCGAAAATTGGTTGTCTGACAGGAGGCAGAGAGTCGGGATAAGAGGGAGTTTTTCAGGTTGGCAGAGAGTGGTAAGTGGGGTGCCGCAGGGCTCGGTGCTAGGCCCACAACTATTCATCATTTACATTGATGACTTGGAGGAGGGGACAAAATGTGGTGTAGCCAAGTTTGTGGATGACACCAAATTGAGTGGAAGAGCAAATTGTAATGAGGATGTGGAGAGTCTGCAGAAGGATATAGTTAAGCTGGATGAGTGGGCAAAGGACTGGCAGATGGAGTACAATGTTAGTAAGTGTGAGGTTATCCACTTTGGCAAGAAAAATAAAAGAGCTGAATATTATTTAAAGGGTGAAAAACTACAACATGCTGTTGTTCAGAGGGACTTGGGAGTGCTTGTGCATGAATCGCAAAAAGTTAGGTTGCAGGTGCAGCAGGTTATTAAGAAGGCAAATGGAATGTTGGCCTTCATCGCTAGAGGAATTGAATTCAGGAGTAGGGAGGTAATGTTGCAACTGTATAAGGTACTGGTGAGACCGCACCTGGAGTACTGTGTCCAGTTTTGGTCTCCATATTTGAGGAAGGATATACTGGCTTTGGAGGTGGTCCAGAGGAGGTTTACTAGGTTGATCCCTGGGATGAAGCGGTTGACTTATGATGAAAGATTAAATCGTCTAGGATTGTATTCGTTCAAGTTCAGAAGAATGAGAGGAGATCTTATAGAAACATATAGGATTATGAAGGGTATGGATAGGATAGATGTAAGAAGGCTTTTTGAGCTGGCTGGGGAAACTAAAATGAGAGGACACAGTCTCAAGATTCGGGGGAGTAGATTTAGGACAGAGATGAGGAAAAATAGTTTTTCCCAGAGAGAGCTGAATGTTTGGAATTCTCTATCCAGGTAAGTGGTTGAGGCTGCTTCATTAAACATATTTAAAATTCAGTTAGATAAATTTTTACATGATAGAGGAATTAGGGGATATGGGGAGAAGGCAGGTAGGTGGAGTTAGGTCATAAATTAGATCAGCCGTGATCTTACTGAATGGCGGAGCAGGCTCGATGGGCCATTTTTGGCCTACTTCTGTTCCTACTTCCTACGTTTTTCTCCCAGGGAAGTCTAGCACTTTATACTGGCTGATGGATTAAGATATTAGTGCTGGACCTGTTCATCTGCTTATTATTCTTAATTAAGAACATTTGCTACTTTAAATTAGAAGGCAAGGGGGAAAATTGCTCACCTTGAGTCTCCTAATGTCATATCAGAATCATAGAAAATAAAAAGGAGTGTCCCTCTTCTCCCAATGCCTCTTCCCCAGATTCAAAAGGAAGGGGGACAGACAACAGGGAATAGAGGGAGATAAAAATAAATAAAATAGAAAAAAAAAGCAACAGAAGCAGGGTTCCACATCTCAGAGACACATCATTTTAAAAGTATTAAATTTCTAATAAGGAGTATACTAATTGACAAATATCAAAATAAGTTATACCATCTGGGGATTTAAGTAATCTAAATAAGGTTGGAACATACTTTATCTATTCCTAAGACTAGAAGTAATCTTCTCAAGGGAATACAACTTTGTACTTCCATTTTCCAACAATCAATGTGAAGTAGGGAATCGGATTTCATGGAGAAGTTAACTTTTATAACTGCCAAATTCCCCAGAAGAAACAATTCTGAGTTTAGAGGAAAATTCTCATATCAGAATATTGCATTCAGTGTTCATCCTGGTACTGAATTATAATCAGAAAATATACCGTATGAGACCAGAAGTTAAGCTCTTCAGCCCAACTTGCCCACACCAAGCAAATTGTCCCACCCATCTTAGTCCTACCAGCATGCCTTTGGCCCATATCCCTCCAAACCTATTCTATCCATGTATCCATCCATTTTTTTTCTTAATTGTGGCAATAGTGCCTGGCTAAGCCACCTCCTCCAGCAGCCTGTTCCATTCACTCACTACCCTGTGTAAAAAAAAAAAAAGTACCCCTTAGGTTTCAGTCAAATCTCTCCCCATCACGTTAAACCTCTGTCCTCTGGTTACAGATGACTCCATTCTAGGAAAAAGGCTCTTTTGCAATCTATTCCTTTCATAATCTTGTATACCTCAATGAAATCACCCCTCATCTTCCTGGGTTCCAAGGAATAAAAATCGAGCCTGCTCAATATAGCTCAGGCTCCCAATTCCTGGCAATATCCCCACAGAAATATATATGAAATAATACTGGACTTTGGAGAATTGCAGCTTTAGCAACGTCAGGTATAGAGATAGAGGCAAGTGTCTCAAAATCACCCAGTCGGTGCACATTGCCCACAAGATCTGCAACAATGTGGAAAGGGTAAGGATGTTTGTTTTGTACCAGCATAACATAAAAGTAATCTTTTATTTATTTAAAATGATTATTTAAATGACCTGTAACTTTGAGAATGATTTTTTGTTTATCTTTACATACAGAGTCAAACCTGACCTGTTTAAAAGTGGAGGAACAGGTCATCAGCTGAAGGCAACTGAGACATGAAGTCCAGGGCTGAGATTGTCTCCAAATGGATGAGAGCTTAACCACTGATTATGGAGCAGTTTCATGTCTCTAAGGATTTTCAGATTTCTGATGCTCTTCATTATTCTTTAATAACAACTATATGTTTATTGTGGAGCCAATTTCTTGACAACTTTACTTTTTGGAGTTTGAACATAAATTCTGCCCCTTTAAAAAGTTAGTTGTGTATGCCAAATAGGCGACATTGAGTATTGTTTTGTGATAAACTCCTGTGTAGCCAGGACAGTGAGGTCCCACTTCTTTGCTTGTTATGTGTTTCTGAAGAAGGACCAGAAGAGATTAAGGGCAGTAAATAAAACTAAGACTTGATTCCAAGAATTATTGCTTTACTGCATGAGAAGAAAAAGAAATCTGTTTGGAATACATGAAAAAATGTATCATGCCATTTTCAGAAGATTTACTGGTCGCGAAGCCAAGCCAAAGAAAGAAAAAGAAAGAAGACTGGTCCAGAAACTGGGTAGAATGTGATCTAGGTGCTCTAAGATGGCAGAAGCCATGCAATGGGCAGGCAGTTGTCAAGTCAAGTTTATAATCATCTGATTGAACAAGTACAACCTGATGAATCAGTGCAAAGCACACAGGCATATAAACCAGACATACAGACAAACAATACATGTGCTGGACAAGTATTCATCTATACAAATAAATAGTTTCATGAATATGAAAGTCTCAGATGGTTAATGTGAGCAGTTCCTTTGATCATTCAGAATTCTCACTGCTCGTTGAAAGAAGCTGTTCCTCTGTCTGGTGGTCCTGTATCTCTTACCCAATGGGAGCAGCTGAAAGATGCTGTGTGCAAAGTGGAAGGGGTCCTTAATGATCTTGCATGCCATCTTCAGACAATGATCCCAGTCGATGGGGGAAAGGGAAACTCTAGTGATCTTCTCTGCCATTCTTATGGACCTGTGGATTGACCTCAAATCCATTTCTCTGCAGCAACCTTGCAACACTGTGATGCAGCCCGCCATGTCAAGCAGGTTAGCATTGCAAATCTCCAAACATTGGGGAGTTTGCATGTATAAACTAGCTTAATTTCATGAATAATGAGTGCTGCAGCAAGGTTGCAACTTCTATGATGACAGTTGTCCATAGTATTGGAGCTTGATCTGCATACTGAACCAGGAATAGAGGGTCAAAGGAGAGTGGGCACCATTCTTGTCTGATGGATATCAGATATCATAATGGTGGAGCTGGATACTTAGTGAATATATTAGTGCAAACTGGTATCACTATCCTTGGCAAGAGAAAAGAAAGCTCTTGGCTGGAAAATTCGTAGTCATTTCATGAATTGGAGATGATTTCGCAGATGGTCAGTGGCAGACTCTCCAACAGCGGTTCAGGCATAGACTGTCTCTTTAAATCATACTCTGGCAGCTTTGTCTCCTCTCATTAATACACACTTCTTAAGTCAAGGCCCAATGTTTTTTTCAATGCTCCAACGCTACAGCAGGAACTTCAAATGTGAGTTGTGCGCCATCTAATTTGACACATCGCCTGCAGTCTGCCTGTACATTAGCATAATACACTCAAAGAGATTAGCCAATCAAGTTCATGTTGTGTGCTGGGAAATGCTGAATGTGTTTTAATGATTTTGTGCTACACTTCCAATTATTACCACGGGGCCGTGTCATACTAACAATATCCTCATTCCATGGAGCGTACTGGCAAAACCAGAGAACTATTTATAGCATTATAGTGCTTTCATAATCACCATTACCATTTCAAGGTTTCTTTAATTCCACAGTGAAGTTTTTCACTCACGAAGCAGGTCTGAATATATGTCACCAAAGATAAGTTAACTCCTCTGGATTCCCAAGCCAACTGTGCTCCCAAGATTATTAATATACACATATCATAATACAATGTATTGATGTTACCTTTGCCAAACATTATTATTACATACAATTTTATTCAGTTAATCTGCAGTCTATTTGAACTGAACTGAAAGAACAACTACAAAGGCCTCCCATGATTCTTCAATTTTCAAAATGACAATGTTTTTTTTTCAAATATATATTTTTTCCTTTGTTAAAATTTGATTTTATAACTTTTCTGGCACCTAAGTTCTGCTGATCAGAAAAACAATTTGTCACATGGGCAACAGCCATCCTAAACCTTCTGTCTTGCCACACTAAATGCTGCAAATGTTAAAACTACTTTCAAAAACCAACCATTTAAATTAATTGACCAAATTATAACTTTAATTGGATTTTTAGCATTGCATTAGGCAATTGGACATTGCATCATTTAAACTAAAGGTTTGCATCAAATACTTAAGGTACATTATAAAACATTAACATCTGTCATCATCTTTGAAAGCTGCACACAGCCACTGTTACATAAAGCTAATCTGAGGCTTTTCTCACACAGGTATCCTCTTCAGCAATGTACAGCAGGCACTGACATTTCAGAATCACATTTGGGAGTATTTCAGAGAATGGTTCAAATGTATGCTTCCCCAATAATTGTTCTGCCTGGCACAAAGGAAATTATATAATTTGTGTTTGAAACATTTTTAGAAAGAGTAACTAAAAAGTTAATGATTTATATGAATTTAGTTATACCACCTTGTCCAAGTTGGTCATAGAGTCCACATCAACACTCATGAAACTTTCCATCACTCAGCCTTTCGCTTTCTATGGGACAGTATTCCATGTTCTCATATAGTTGCCTCATGAATGTTATGCGAATACCTACCTCCAGCATACAGACCGCGCATTCCAGATAGAACTAACCTCACAGTGAAAATATTCTTCCTTCACTGCTTGCTCTGAGTTTATTCCCACTTGTTATTGATACATCTACTAAGGAGAAACATTTCTCATAATCTACTATCTCTCTGCCGCTCAATCAGAAATCCCTTCTGCCCTTTCTGGTCCAGGAGAAACAAACCCAATCTATTGAGTCTCTCCTCATCCCTGACAAAATTCAGGTGCATTTTCTCTGCATCCCATGTGCACTGTTCACCAGCTGTGGTCTAAACGATATCTTACATTGTTGTACCACAATCCCCCTGCTCCTTTAGTTGGTGCCCCAGCTATTGAAGGGAGCCGGATCATGTGCCCAACTCCCTTGAGGGATTCCTGAACTAGAAAGGGTCCAATATCCCGGCTGGCAGGTTTGATAGAGCTGTTGGGGAATGTTTAAGCTAGCTTTGCAAGGGGATGGCAACCAGTGGGTTAGGTCAGATAATGGAGTTGTTGGTGAACTGGAACGTGTAGTGAGACTGTGAGGAAGGACAAGCAGTGGATGGAATTTTAATGCAGTAAGATGGATGGGTTGAAATGTTAATGAAAGGATTCTGAAGAAGGTGGATTTGGAGGCTTTGAAATGATTTTGCAGAAATCAATAGACTCTGGCATGGTTCCGGAGGACTGGAAGGTGGCAAATTTAGTTCCACTGTTTAAGAAAGGAGGGAAGCAGAAAAAAGGAACTTACAGGCCTATTTGTGTGATGTCGGTAGTTGGAAGGTTATTGGATTTGATCTTCAAGGACAAGATTATGATATACCTCATGATGATTGGCATGATAGGTCCAAGTCAGTCAGTATGGTTTCATGTCTGACCAACCTATTGGAATCTTTTGAGGAAATCTCAAGTAGGTCGGAGAAGGGAGAGGCTATAGATGTTCTGTATTTGGATTTTCAAAAGGCCTCGATAAAGTGCTGCATAAGAGGCTGCTTAATAAGATGAGAGCCCATGGAATTACAGGAAAGATATTAGACTGGGTGGAGCATTGGCTGAAAGGCAGGAAGCAAAGGGTAGGAATAAAGGGATCCTGTTCTGGTTGATTGCCAGTTGCTAGTGGTGTTCTGCAGGGGTCGACATTTTTACAATGTATATTGATGATTTAGATTATGGATTGAATGGTTTGGTGACATCAAGATAGATGGTGGAGTAGGAAGCGTTGAAGAAACCGAAAGGTTGCAGAGAGACTTGGACAGCTTAGGAGAGTGGGGAAAGAAATGGCCAATGAGATACAATGTTGAGAAATGTGCAGTTTTACATTTTGGAAGAGGAAATAAACAGGCAAATGATTATTCAGATGGGGAGAAAATTCAAAATTCAGAAGTGCAAAGGGACTTGGGGTCCTTGTGCAGGATCTTCTTTTCTTTGGCTTGGCTTCGCGGACGAAGATTTATGGAGGGGGTAAAAAGTCCACGTCAGCTGCAGGCTCGTTTGTGGCTGACCAGTCCGATGCGGGACAGGCAGACACGATTGCAGCGGTTGCAAGGGAAAATTGGTTGGTTGGGGTTGGGTGTTGGGTTTTTCCTCCTTTGCCTTTTGTCAGTGAGGTGGGCTCTGCGGTCTTCTTCAAAGGAGGCTGCTGCCCGCCAAACTGTGAGGCGCCAAGATGCACGGTTTGAGGCGTTATCAGCCCACTGGCGGTGGTCAATGTGGCAGGCACCAAGAGATTTCTTTAGGCAGTCCTTGTACCTTTTCTTTGGTGCACCTCTGTCACGGTGGCCAGTGGAGAGCTCGCCATATAATACGATCTTGGGAAGGCGATGGTCCTCCATTCTGGAGACGTGACCCATCCAGCGCAGCTGGATCTTCAGCAGCGTGGACTCGATGCTGTCGACCTCTGCCATCTCGAGTACCTCGACGTTAGGGGTGTGAGCGCTCCAATGGATGTTGAGGATGGAGCGGAGACAACGCTGGTGGAAGCTTTCTAGGAGCCGTAGGTGGTGCCGGTAGAGGACCCATGATTCGGAGCCGAACAGGAGCGTGGGTATGACAACGGCTCTGTATACGCTTATCTTTGTGAGGTTTTTCAGTTGGTTGTTTTTCCAGACTCTTTTGTGTAGTCTTCCAAAGGCGCTATTTGCCTTGGCGAGTCTGTTGTCTATCTCATTGTCGATCCTTGCATCTGATGAAATGGTGCAGCCGAGATAGGTAAACTGGTTGACCGTTTTGAGTTTTGTGTGCCCGATGGAGATGTGGGGGGGCTGGTAGTCATGGTGGGGAGCTGGCTGATGGAGGACCTCAGTTTTCTTCAGGCTGACTTCCAGGCCAAACATTTTGGCAGTTTCCGCAAAGCAGGACGTCAAGCGCTGAAGAGCTGGCTCTGAATGGGCAACTAAAGCGGCATCATCTGCAAAGAGTAGTTCACGGACAAGTTTCTCTTGTGTCTTGGTGTGAGCTTGCAGGCGCCTCAGATTGAAGAGACTGCCATCCGTGCGGTACCGGATGTAAACAGCGTCTTCATTGTTGGGGTCTTTCATGGCTTGGTTCAGCATCATGCTGAAGAAGATTGAAAAGAGGGTTGGTGCGAGAACACAGCCTTGCTTCACGCCATTGTTAATGGAGAAGGGTTCAGAGAGCTCATTGCTGTATCTGACCCGACCTTGTTGGTTTTCGTGCAGTTGGATAATCATGTTGAGGAACTTTGGGGGACATCCGATGCGCTCTAGTATTTGCCAAAGCCCTTTCCTGCTCACGGTGTCGAAGGCTTTGGTGAGGTCAACAAAGGTGATGTAGAGTCCTTTGTTTTGTTCTCTACACTTTTCTTGGAGCTGTCTGAGGGCAAAGACCATGTCAGTGGTTCCTCTGTTAGCGCGAAAGCCGCACTGTGATTCTGGGAGAATATTCTCAGCGACACTAGGTATTATTCTATTTAGTAGAATCCTAGCGAAGATTTTGCCTGCAATGGAGAGCAACGTGATTCCCCTGTAGTTTGAGCAGTCTGATTTCTCGCCTTTGTTTTTGTACAGGGTGATGATGGTGGCATCACGAAGATCCTGAGGCAGTTTACCTTGGTCCCAACAAAGCTTGAAAAACTCATGCAGTTTGGCATGCAGAGTTTTGCCGCCAGCCTTCCAGACTTCTGGGGGGATTCCATCCATACCTGCTGCTTTGCCACTTTTCAGTTGTTCGATTGCCTTATATGTCTCATCCAGGGTGGGAACCTCATCCAGCTCTAGCCTTAGGGGCTGTTGAGGGAGCTGGAGCAGGGCGGAATCTTGGACTGAGCGGTTGGTACTGAAAAGAGATTGGAAGTGTTCTGACCATCGGTTGAGGATGGAGATCTTGTCGCTGAGGAGGACTTTGCCGTCTGAGCTGCGCAGCGGGCTTTGGACTTGGGGTGAGGGGCCGTACACAGCCTTTAGAGCCTCGTAGAAACCCCTGAAGTCGCCAATGTCCGCGCTGAGCTGTGTTCGTTTGGCGAGGCTAGTCCACCACTCATTTTGGATCTCCCGGAGTTTGCGCTGAAGATGGCTGCATGCGCGACGGAAGGCTTGTTTCTTCTCTGGACAGGACGGCTTTGTAAGGTGAGCCTGGTGGGCAGCTCGCTTCTTTGCCAGCAGCTCCTGGATTTCCTGGCTGTTTTCGTCAAACCAGTCCTTGTTTTTCCTGGAGGAGAAGCCCAGTACCTCTTCAGTGGATTGCAGTATGGTAGTCTTCAACTGATCCCAGAGGGTTTCAGGGGACGGGTCCGTGAGGCGGGTTGCAACGTCGAGCTTTGCTTTGAGGTTTGCCTGGAAGTTTCCTCTCGCTTCGTCTGACTGCAGTTTTCCAACATTGAACCTCTTTCTGGGGGCTTTATTGTTCCTGGGCTTTGGCTTGAAGTGAAGGTTGAGCTTGCAGCGAACCAGCCGGTGGTCAGTGTGGCATTCCGCGCTAGGCATGACCCTGGTGTGGAGCACATCTTGTTTGTCACTTTCTCGCACCAGGATGTAGTCCAGGAGGTGCCAGTGTTTGGATCGGGGATGCATCCAGGTGGTCTTAAGGCTGTCCCTCTGCTGAAAAAGGGTGTTTGTAATGACAAGCCGCTGTTCTGCGCAGAGCTCCAACAGGAGGCGCCCATTGTCGTTGCACTTGCCGACGCCATGCTTGCCCAGGATTCCTGGCCAGGTTTCTGAGTCTTTGCCGACACGAGCGTTGAAGTCGCCCAGGATGACAACCTTGTCGGCTGTAGGGGTACGTTGGATGAGGTTGCGCAGGTCGGTGTAGAACTTGTTCTTTTCTGCTGGTTCCGCCTGGAGGGTTGGAGCATAGACACTGATGAGAGTGATGTGACGCTTGTTTTGAAGTGGGAGTCGCATGGACATGATTCGGTCCGAGAGGCCTGTCGGAAGGTTTTCGAGTTTGGAGGCAATGAAGCTCTTGACCATGAAGCCTACACCAGATAGGCGTCGTTCATCCGAAGGCTTGCCAGACCAGTAGAGTGTGTAGCCCGCGCCGCGTTCTTGGAAGCTGCCTACATCTGCCAGGCGGACTTCACTGAGAGCGGCTATGTCGATGTCAAGTCTGAGGAGTTCATGTGCAATGAGGGCAGACCGACGTTCAGGTCGATGGCTGTCAGTCTTATCTAGCATGGTTCTGATGTTCCAGCATGCTAGCTTGAGTTTGTGAGCATCTTTTGAGGGGGAGGACGTGGAGGGGGAGGACGTGGAGGGGGAGGACGTGGAGGGGGAGGACGTTGAGGGGGAGGACGTGGACCTGTCCTCGGGCCTGCGCAAAGGAGCTTTTAGGTGGAGTGCAGTGCGCGCAGTACTGGCCCCACCCTTTACACCCATGGTTCGTGTGCCGTGGCCAAGCAAGCTGGGACGTGGCAGCGAGGTCCTTGGGTCGTAGGTTTTATATCGGAGTGGCCTTCTCCTATGCAGGTTTCTTACCCGGGCTGGAGGGGCCTGCCTCCCTTGTGCATTATCCTTGTGCAGGATAATCTAAAGGTTAATCACCAGGTTGGATCAGCAATAAAGAAAGCAAATGCTATGTTGGCATTCATTTCAAGAGGAATAGTGTACAAGAGTAAAGAGGTGTTGATGAGGCTCTCTGGGGCACTGGCGAGATCTCATTTGCTGTGCACTTTTGGGCCCCTTATCTTAGAAGGGATGGAATGGTGTTGGAGAGAGTACAGAGAAGATTTGCCAGGATGATTTCTGATTTCTGAGGAATGTTTATCAGCTTTTCGACTCTATTCATTGGAGTACAGTAGAATGAGAGAGGATCTCAGAAATGTTTCAAATGCTGAAAGGATTGAACAGAGTAGATGTGAATAAGATGTTTCCCTTGGTGGCTGAATCCAGGACAAGAAGGTGCAGTCTTAGAATTAGAAGGTACCCATTTAAAACAGAGAAGAAGAGAAATTTCTTAAGCCAGATGGTTGTGAATTGAGGAATTCGTTGCCATATACAGCTGTGGAGGCTTGATCATTGGGAATGTTTAAGGAGGAGATTGATAGGTATCTAATTAGTCAGGGTATCAAAGGATATGGGGAAAAGGCCAGAATTTGGAACTAGATATGAGAACGGTTTGGCTCAGGGTGGAGTTGCGGAGGAGACTCAATGGGCTGAATGGCATTTATCTTGTTATCTTGTGAGTATAAGGAATAGAGCAGATGAACTCCTAGGAACTATGATATTGCAGAGTCTTGGATGTCTCTGGGGCAGAAATGGCTGCAGGATATCTCAGTTTTAGATGTGTCAAAAGGTACAAGGAGGGAGGTAAAAGAGGTGGAGAAGTGGCATTGCTGATCATTAATATTCTAACAGCTACAGAAAAGTGGGAGTGTGGGTGGGAGCAGGAACTGGAAGAGGCACTAACCCTACTGGGTGCTTATTGTAAACCGCCCCCCTCCCCAATAGTAATGGAGATTGAGGAGCAGATAGGAAAACAGATTCTAGAAAGGTGCAAAATTAATAGGTTGAAGTGATGGGTGATGTCAACATTTCTAACATTGATTGGCCCTGAGTGTCCCCCTTCAAACAGCGTGGATTTCCCTCTACCACTATCAACTCAGCCCTCACCCGCATATCCTCCATTACCTGCATATCTGTCCTGACTTCCTCCGCCCCCTCACAGAACAAGGACAGGATTCCCCTTGTTCACACCTATCACCCCACTGGCCTCCGTGTCCAACATATCTTCCTCCACCATTTCCGCCACCTATTATGTGATCCCACCACCAGACACACTCCTCTCTCTTCCTTCTGCATGGACTGTTCCCTCCATGACTCCCTTGACAAATCCTTCCTCTCCAACAATTGTCCCCTTGGCAGGAGTCGATCCAATTGTGCCCATACCTCCTTCCTCACCACCATTCAGGGCCCAAAATGTCCTTCCAAGTGAAGCAACATTTCACTTGCAAATCTGCAGCATTCACCTGCTGCAGAGGTTCTCAACCTTTTTCTTTCCACGCACTTTCAGTATTCCCTATGCCATAGGAGCTCTGTGATTAGTAAGAGATTGGTTAAGGTAGTATGTGGGTGGAAAGAAAAAGTTTGAAAACTACTGTTTTAATCAAACCTAATTGACTCGTTATGTGCCCAGTTTCATAACTCCAAAGGAAATGGGCCAATGACAATTCTTCTCAAGCAAAATATTTCAGAAACAATTGGGTCTGGAGCAGTGATTCTCAACCTTCCCTTCCCACTCACATACCACCTTAAGCAATCCCTTTCTAATCACAGAGCACTTATGGCACAGGGATTACTTAAGGTGGTATGTGTGTGGAAAGTAAAAGGTTGAGAGCCACTGATCTACTGCATCTGGTGCTCTTGTTGTCAGGGGTGCAGTGGTGCTAGAATTCACCAGAGTGCTGCTCCAGCACCTCAGGACACAGCTCCAAAACCTCTTGGGATGGGACTGGCACCTCCTTATCACCGTTTTTGGTGAGCTCCGGCATCTAAAAATTAACACTGCATCCTTGCATGTTGTGATCTCCTCTACATCAGAGAGACTGAGCATAGAGTGAGAGATCACTTTTTTGAGCACCTCAGCTCAGTCCGCCACAATAGTGTGGATCTTCCAGTGGCCAACTATTTCAATTTCCTGTCCCATTCCCCTATTGACATGTCTGTCCATGTCCAAGGTCTGCCAGACAGAGACCACCTGCAAATTGGATGTCTGTCACCTCATCTTCCGTCTGTGCACCCTCCAACCTGATGGCACTAACATCGACCTCCATTACCTATTAATTAATTAATTAATGGGTTTCCATTACCTCCCTTTCCTCATGCTCTGTCTGTCTGTCTCTCTCTTCCCTTTGTCACAGAGGCAAAATCAATTCTCCCCTTTCTATTTATTAACACCTTCTGACTGTTGGTCTGGACTCCTCTCCCTGCCATTTTTCAGTCTTTATTCAGATGCCTTTTGCTTATACCTTGAACAAAGGCTCAAGCCTGAAATATCGGTAATATATCTTTACCTCCTATGGATGCTGTGAGACCAGTTAAATTCCTCCATCAATGAGGCCTTGCTTTGTAGGTACAGAATTGGCTTGCCACAGAAGAGGGTTGTTGTGGATGGTTCATATTCTGTCTGGAGGTCGATGACCAGTGGTGATTTTTATAAATGTCCTGGATGAGGAAGTGGAAGGGTGATATAGTAAGTTTGCAGATGACATAAAAGTGGGTGGTATTGTGAATAGTCTGTAGGGTTGCCAGAGGTTCAAAGGTACATTGATAGCATGCAGAGCTGTGCTGAGAAGAGGCAGGTGGAGTTTAACCCAGGAAAGTATGAAGTGGATCATTTTGGTAGGTCAAATGTGAAGGCTGATTACAACATTAACAGGAGGACACTGAGCAGTGTGGAAGACCTGAGAGATCTTGGGTTCCGTGTCCAGAGGGCACTCAAAGCTGGTGCACAGGTCGATAGTTTTTTTTTTGAGCTACAGCACTGCAACAGGCCCTTCTGGCCCACAAGCCCATGCCCACAAATATAGCATTTAACCTACAAAACGATTTTGTCAGGTGGGAGGAAATCTGAGTCACTGAGAAAACCAACACAGAAATATCAAGAACAGACAAGCTCCTTTCAGACAGCCTTGAACTCGAAACTAGGTCACTGGCATTGTAATAGTATTGTGCCAACAGCTAAGCTAACTGTGCCACCCCAACAACAGTGTTGTAAAGAAATTGTGCAGTGTGTTGTCTTTCATTGAATCTGAGATCGAGTTCAAGAACCATGAGGTAATGTGCAGCTCCATAAGACCTTCGTCATACCCCACTTTGAATATTACATTCAGTGCGGGTATTCACATTACAGGTAAGTTGTGGCTGCTATAGAGAGTGCGCAGAGATTTACAAGGATGTTGCCTGGATTGAAGAGCATGCCTAATGAGGATAGGTTGCGTGAACTTGGACTCTTCTCCTTAGAGCAACGGAGGATGAGGAATGACCCAACAGAGGTGTACAAGATCATGAGAGGCATTGATTGTGTGGATGGCCAGAGGCTTTTTCCCAGGGCTGTCGCGGCTAACATGAAGGGGCACAGTCTTAAGTTGCTTGGAACTAAGTACATTAAGAGATACATTTTCACACAAAGAATGGTGGGTGCATGGAATGCACTGCTGTAACAGTGGTGCAGGCAGGTACAATAGGATATTTTAAATGACTGAGGAAAATGGAGGGTTCTGCAGTAAGGAAATTCTATGCAATGGTTTGAGTAGGTTTTTTGTTGCAGCACAACACTGAGCCGAAGGTCCTGTACAATGCTGTGCATTTCTATATTCTGTCTTCTATGAGTAGACCACGGTTCCTCTCCCCTTCAGAATGTCTTTTCCATTGTTTATGTCCTGCCTTATTAGTCCCCCTAAAGTGCTTCACTTCACATTATTTTACTTTGAATATTTTATTTTGGGTTTGTTTTTCAAAACTTATACATAGTAACCTTTTTCTCATAAACACAACAAACAAAAGAATGCTTACAGATACAGATCCGTTCACCGTCAGAGCTTCCATATATTTTAAATATATAGAGTACAGTTGGGGAAATGACATTTTTGTATATATAATAGTTAATTTTATTCCCTTTTTTGTTCCTTTTCATTACTGTATCTGGGCCCCAATGTGATTCAAGTATGGCTGCCAGACCTTTACAAAAGTGTCATATTTATTCTTTAAGTTATATGCGTTTTTTTTCCCATACGTATACAGCTGTTCGTTTCTGCAGTCCATTGTGCAAGTAGAGGGAAGTCGGACTTCCAAGTGATTGTGATACATTTTTTTGCTACCACCAGTGCTATTTTTATAAACGAGATTTGGTATTTTGTCAATTTGTCGCATATTTCCACGAAACTACCATAGATACAGCTCCAGGTCGCCCGTGAAGGCCACTCCTGTTATCCTTGTTAATTTCTCTGCGATTTCTTGCCTCATTGTCATGCATGACCACATGGCATGTAGAAAAGTTTCTGTCTCAGTTCCCATCTGAAACACATCTCTGAAATATTGGCTTGTGATCTGTGTAACTTTTATGGGGTAAGATATAATTGGAGTAAAATAATTATACTGAACCAATCCATAACTTGCATTTATAATTGATGTCATGCTATCTTTATACCAATCTGACCAGCTTCTTTCTGAAATCACCACACTCAAATCCGACTCCCATCTTTCCCTTGACTTCTGCAATCATGGTTTCACTTCACATTATTTAAGAGTAAATTCCATCTAGCATTTATCTGCCTATTCTACTAACTGACCAATATCATCTGTACATAGTCTACAATTCATTTTACAAATACCTGACTTGTTTGCAAAGAATCTGGTGAACAATATTTTAGATTCTTTTTAGCATATTATCTTGTTTTCTGAGCAACACTCTCCTCTCGAGAACAAATGTAGGCATTGGAACATTTAACCAAGCAAGCAAATAACTTAGATGAAATGTTATTTTACAGGTTGCATGGAATGATATTGCTATTCTCAGACAGAATGGAGATGGCTGATTAATTCGTCCATCAATCAGGCTTGGAGACTGCACTACTCTAAGTAACTGCAATCTATTTTACAGAGTTTGAATTTACTGCTCTTTGTGAAGGAGCTTTCAAAACGGACTTTATTGATAGATTTTGCTTATTTGATGTTTACTACGGAAAAAAAAACTGTTTGTTTGCAAGTTGTGATGGCGGACAGCTCCAACATTTACTCTCAACTTCAGACCATTGAAATTAATCTTGAAAAAAATCTGAACTGCAAGTGGAAGTTCTCTGTTTCTACCTAGCTTCACAAACATACTGAATAATACAATTATTATGTGCTGATTGCTTTATGTTGCCTTTTGAAATCCTCTTCTTGACTCTCGAAGAACTTAATAGTCTGGTTTGAAATTCAAATGAATCATTGCAAAAGGAAATAAAAAGAGGAAAATGCTGAAAATCTGAAATAAAAAGACAGAACATGTTGGAAATGCTCAGCAGGTCAGGCTGCATCTGTGGAAAGAGAAACAGAATTAATGGTTCAGGCGCTATCAGCTTCTATTATTTTCTGTTCATATTTGCAAGTCATTCATTGGTTCGATAGAACCAAAAGACTAAGTAAAAGCACTTGGTGTGCAAGGGTGTTTCAGGGATGATGATGCAGTTGATAATTGGAGAATAATGAAGAACAATCAACTACTATGGTCACAATCATCAGAGACCCAACATTGGGCAGTATTTTGATCAGAAATTGGAGAAAGCTGAGGGTGATAATGGTGCATAATAATGGACAAGAATCTGTCATTTGGATTCTGAAAACCTTGTTATCCTAAGAGTTCAGTGACATTTTATTTCAACCAAATAAATATTGCATGAAAAGGGCAGTAAAGAATCCAATCTCAACGATCATTGAAACAAAGCAGTCCTAACAATTCCACTCAAGACAGTCATTAAGATACACAGCTAGACTATAAATGATATCCCATACTACGACGCCTAGGCTCGGCAGCAGCCATGAGGGGCTGCAGACTCTGAGGAGCAGCGGACCAGCGCCGGGCCCCAGGAATGGAGAGAACAACCCTTGTTGAAAAGGAGAAGCAGAGACGACCCTACAGGACGGTGAACCATGGTGGTAGACCAGCAAGAGGGTTCAGCGGCTGAAGAACCCACACAGGCTGTGGGCTGCTGGTGACTTGTGGTCAGGGGACCTGCACGGGCTGCAGGCTACTTGGTGGCTGGTCCATGGAAACCGGGTGTTGGATTCAAGAGATGCAAGGATGGCTCCCAAAGGGCCTTGGGCGCTGAAGGCTTGCTGATCATGTCAGAGGTTTGGATCTGGAGTTTGGTTTGCTGGTGGATCAAACTGAAGTGTGGGTAGCTGCAAAGGCTACGGGAGCACTGGAAACAAATCCACGGACACGCAATGACTCTGAAAGGGCTCTCTTCTGCTTCTTTTTCTCTCTTACTGTAAGGGGCACTGGACAAAAAATGTGGTGACTGTTTGTCTGCCTGTTATTATGTTTGTTATATTTTCAATGTATTATTACATGAAATAAAAGGAACCTTGATCTTTGAATATCATATTTTGAAGATGCATTTCCTCAATAGAACAATTTGATCCCTTGGGTTGCCGAACAATATTGTCAGTGTGATTAGAATTCCTCACAAACTCAAAGCATCACTGCCTGTAACATGGCATATACAACAAATGGAAAGAAATGTTGTTGCATTGTCGTCTAGATAAATGGGTTTTAACGTGTTTTTCATATGACAAGTATACAAGATCCCAATAAGTTATTGAGTCATAATAATTACTTGTAAGAATAAATAGTCTAGTTCATCTTTACTAAGCACAGGGCTCCCAGTAATCTCTTAAATATATTGAATTAATTGATTAGTTCAGGAATTAAAATGATTGCATCATTGACAAAACAACTGAATTGTGTTCATGAAAACCATTTGATTGCTATGGTCCGTCAGACATTGAACATTGCTGTCAACTAATAACTGACAGCTCATTACCATTTGTGATAATAAAAATTAAAAGCACAGTAAGATGAAAAGTCTTGATTTATTGTCTGGCATTTTGTGGAATCTATATAAATAGTAACACATTCATAAAACTTAGATAGCAAATGTAATCCATGTACATTAAATAGACTTCCAAGTTACTCTAACAACTTTGTCATTTGTACAGCATTTAGATTAAATATAACATGGAATGTCTTCTTTACATCTATTTTCGTTTATCATTTTCACCCATGGTGTCATTGAATCTAAATCCACAGATTCGTATTTCAGGCATCTTTTAAACAAGACATGAGAATATAATTTAATCCTGTTATTAAAGTAAAGTACAGTAATGCCTTGGTAGTCCAACATGAGCCTGTTGTACAGCCTTTTGGTTTTGTGTGTTTGCTTCTGACCGACAGCACACCACAATTTATTCGGCATAAACTTCTACAGAGCCAGCTGTGAGGAGAGCTGCTGTAAACTCTGAGAGTGTCTTCAAAGGGCGGGCTCAGGCTTATATCCCGGAGGGTGATTGACATCTGACTGGGTGGGCCTTGGTCTATTCAGGTCAGCTGATTGACAGCCGTCCAGGTGTTGTCTTGTCCCCATGCTCTTTCTGCAGGTACAGAGGTTGCCCCCCCCCCCCACCCCGGCAGTAGGCCAGTGGTGCACCACCACAGATTGTTGTTTACAAAAAGGCAATAGATGAAAAAGCTTGTCGGAGCCCCATATTGTCTGGAAGGGACCTATTGTCTGGAAGAGGGTCATGTGGTTTTGCAAACAAAGAGAGTCAAACAGGTCTTCTCTCAGAGAGAGAGACACACACACACAGATCAGTTCTACAGAGTTACAGACAGTAAAAACACCTGGGACTGGAACAAGACAAGTTGGTAAGCTTGTGGAAATCTCCATTTGGAAGACAGGTTGTAAGTGCTTTGTTCAGCCTGGTCAAAGCCCTTATAGTTCATGCAAGAGGAGAGGACTGGCAGTCTAATGTTTCACTTGGAATAAGAGAACCAAAAAGGCACTCTGTGGTGACCTGAAAGAAAGAGAGAATCTGGAGAACCCTGAGGGGGCAGGTTTTGTCAACAAGACACGGAAGTGACTGATTAAGAAGGAATCAGTTGTGGATGTCCTGGAGCAACAAATTTCTCTGAAAACCAACAAGAACCTTCCTGAGTGGTAACCATTTACCTTTCAAGCATCGAAGCCTGGTGAACTTTATAAATGTTAAATTCTGTGCACAGTATAAGAATTGCCTGCAACCAGTGAACCTGGAGGAATGAGAAGTGAGATGGGACTGTGAATCAAAAAATTCACACACATTACATACACTGCACTTAGAATTAGAAGGGGATTAAGTTAGGTTAGTTAAGTTAATAGTGATAAATTAAAGTGTGATTCTGTTTTCATGTTTAAAAATAATTAAAAGCAACTTTTGTTTAAGTAACCATTTCTCTTGGTGAATATCTATTGCTGCTGGGTTTTAGGGTCCTCTGGTCTTGTAACAATGGCAACATTGGAATAATATCTTAAATGTGTATTTATAATTCTGGACATGTGTGTCTTCTTAACCTAACATGTAATACGCCTAAATGCATTTTAAATACATTTATCTCTGAAGAGTTGTGTGGCTCCCATATTGCACATTCACTCGTCTCCAGGAAGTTCCAGAAGCAATAAATGAGACAAACGGCCAATTAATTTGCTTTTACTGGTTGTGTTGTAGTGAGCAATATTGGCAAAGCAGGCTGAGATAATTTTGTAGTGTAACAGGATTTTGCAAAGTCACCTAAATAAAAAACAAAACTGCTGGAAAATTGAAATGAAAGCAACAAATGCCAGAAATGCTCAGCAGGTCAGGTATATCATTTGGAAGAGAAGTAGTTCATGATTCAGCTCATGATTCCTTTACTGGATCTGGCAAAAGCTCCACAACCCAATCTGAAATGTTAATTGTTTCTCTTTCCACAGATATTGTTTGCTCTACCGAGTGTTTCCAACATTTTGTGCTTTTATATAAGCTCCGAATTTGATACTCTCTGAAAGTCAAAATCTCAGATAATGCAAAATTCCCTCTGTTCTCCTCTGAACTATTATCGTTCAATGCTAAATCAAGGCATATAAGTCAGATGTGTGGTATACCTAAGTTAACCTGACAGATTTATTTTTTGTACTGTTAGAATAAATAGAATCAATAAATTGCGCATGTTTTAGGGAACTTGGTGAAATACAGGAAGGGCATGGGGGGAGGGGGGAATCCTATCAAGGTCCTATCAAGACTTCAGATGGAAATTACAAATGAAAGATTGTGAGTAATTGATATGGAGCATAGAACACTACAGCACAGTACAGGCCCTTTGGCCCTCGATGTTGTGCTGACCCATATACTCCTTTAAAAAAGTACTAATCCCTCCCTATCCATAATCCTCTATTTTTCTTCCATCCATGTCCCTGTCTTAGAGTCTCTTAAATGTTCGCAATGTTTCTGCCTCCACCACCATCCAGGTGCAAGGCATTCCAGGCAGCCAGAACTCTGGGTGGAAAAAAAATTAACTCCTGATGTCTCCTCCAAACTTCCTTCCCTTCACTTTGTATGCATACATGTCCTCTGGCACGAGTGGGGGCACTGGGTAGCCTTAGGCAGATGGAATAAAGATTAAATATCCATGCGGTAAAATAATTATACTACTGGGTGCTGCCCAGCAGAAATAATGTCATGTTGTTTTTTTTGTTTAGTGTGATTACACGTCGATACTTTATAGATAAAGTGAACACGATACACCTTTGTAATAAAAATCCAGCGAAATTACATCAGAGAATTGCAGCGCAGATGGTTTTCACTCGATTTAGCAGTGGATAAGATAAATAAGGATTCAAAGTTGCGAAAATACTACTAGACTATTAAGATTTGTCGGGAAACGGAGAGACTACAACAACGATGTTACAATTACATCCCCTACAAGGTATTTAATTGGCAGTCTATAATTGAAACAACACAACAAACGTTGCAGGATTGATCTACGCTGCTTTGCAAGGTCACCAAGAAGATAGAGCTACTAATCTTTTGTCCGTGAGGCACACAGAGCCTTTCTCGCAATGAGGGTGGTTCATCACTCAGTCAATTCAACGGCCCTCGACAATGTGAACGTGCTTTTGATTGCAATCTAAACGTGTTCTGTCCTTTTACTTTGCATTTACTGGGTATTATACTGCAGCATTAATTTCCTTCCCCTCAAAATCGGAAATGAAAAGGAAATGATTGACAAAGTGTGGGTGTATTCTTTTTGCAGAGAACACAGCGAAAGCCATTCTCTCAGCGTAGGGGGATTTAAAAACTTTTCTGGCCCCTGCGGCCACATGACTGCCCTCTGGAAAGTGTAAAAGCATATCCCAAAATATATAGTGTTTACATTTGAATGACAATCAGGACAAACCTTGTGTTGACTTTGCGTATTTGTGATGGAAGCGAATGCAATCTTTATTTATTACAATAGATCATTCCGATTAATCAATGGAAAAGAGTGTTTGCGAAACATCGTTCAATTTCATAGGTTAGAGTTTCGAACAAACACAATTCTGACTCGATTTGCTTAAGCTGAGTATTTTTCACACGCTACCTTGTGCGGACTCTTGCCACCGGCATCGAATAAATGCAGTCATGGACAAGGGCTGAACATTTCCCGCGTGTTCATGAATGATTGAGGTGACATTCAAAGGGAAGCGACTGATTGTGGTGGTGGCCTTTCACCGAACCAGGCCCTTCAGCCCATCTAGGCAGCGCTGATCTGCCCGGACCCACCGACCCGCAGCCTGTTAACATTTTCCTTCAGTGTTAAAATTGAGCCCGCAGTCACCACCTCAGCCAGGAGCCCGGCAACGAACGATTATCAGTACATATGAACACGTGAAGACTGCGAGGAATAAAACGCCTGTTATTTAAACAAGACCTGCGATGACGGAATGCAAAGGTTTCCCTTCCAACCATCATCCACGCTCACATCAAATGGAGGGCTGAAAACCAATAAAGAGGTGTTCCATTTATAGACCGCGACCATCCATCATCCGAGTTTGCTCTATGTTGCTCCAAAGAGTTTTGGGAATCCGACCGTGCGCCTTCCCGACCTCCCATCTTTCACATGGCATCTTGCAGGGAGCCTGCCCTCTTTGTGGGATCTGGGCGATCCCATGATACTATTGCCAATCAGAGCAGGGGAGTTCCCCTTGGAACTCACGTCATTAAAAACAATCAGACGGTCCTTGTAAACTCACTCTGCTGCTCATGGGAGCGTGCTGTGCACACGCTGACCGGCCTTCCCCGCACCCTCACGGTCACGAGTTGTCAACCGCAGCTCAGTCGCTGCCAAGCATTTGATACCGTCCGACGTGGTGAAATCTGCTCTAGAAACGCAAGCGGCTTTGGGAGAAGCCAACCTTCAACATTGCACGTGAAAAATAAACTGCAAATACTGGAATTATGAAATGTTAAAACAGAAAAATGCTCAGCAGGTCAGGCAGCATCTATGATCAAAAGAAAGAGGTTCACGTTTCAGGTGGGAGAGCTTCCAACAGAATTGCCTTGTGAATGACCTCCTACTGGTATCACAATGTGCCTGCAATACAGTAGAGGGTGACACATCTGCCTCCAGCGGTGCGCTCCGTGGCGACTGGGTTTATTTCATGTTTGCAACCTCCACAGCATTTTATTTTTCAATCCTCTCTCCGGGCGCAGCAGACCCATTCCAGGAACCTCTTGGCCGGCGGGCACGCGCAATCGAGGCGGGGACGCGCCAGTCGCTCAGGGCATGCGCCTCATCACCAAGGAGGGATCCAGCGCGGTCACAGCGCAGCCCAGTGATAAAACTCCTGCCCTACAGACAAGCAGAAGAGAGAGAGAGAGAGAGAGTTGGGGTAATTTAAAATACAACAAAGTCGAACATCATTTTGCATTGAGCCTGTGCCAAAGAAGCAATTCTCTGGTTTTGCGTCCTCTTCCTTTCGTGCACCCATGTAAATTAAAGGCAGGTCAATGAACTCGCGGCTTGTTGCAGAGAGAGTGAGAGAAGGAGCACAGCAAGTGGAAGGAGCACGGCGAGAGGTGAGTGAGATGAGGCTTTGGAGGGGCGCGGGCTGGGAGGAGGAGGGGGGGGGGGATTTGTCCGGACCACTGCGTGGAGGGCGACTTGCTTTTGGCGGCGGTGGCGAGTTGTCCCTGGGCCTGTGGGCGAGAGGTGGCGGGAGGAGTAGCCCTCGCCTCCCGGGGAGGGGGACCGCGGGATGCCCCCCACTACCCCCACTCGCTCCTGGGCTGAGCACCGAACCATGTACCCGCATCCGCACTTCATTGCTTCCCTCCTTTCCCCCCCCACCTCCCACTTTTAACACATTTCCCTTTTTTGTAACCCCCACCCCGGACAGACAAAGATGCGGAAACTTGTGTGTTCGGTGCGACTCTTCCACCATCCAAAGTTACAAGTGTATCGCGCAAATTAGCTTTGGCAATTCAAGGGGAGTTGGTGGCGAAAAGCTCCTTCTTCCTTCATCCTGTTGAATTCCCAGTTTTCTCCTGGCGCTGGATGTCAAGGGTCCGACTTTGTTTTGCGGGGTGGGGGGGGTGGTTGGAAGACGTTTGCAGTCGTGCATGTTGCGCTGAGGTTCCGCGAACCCCATCCAGTCCCGGCGCTGGTGTCCAGGAAGCAGTGGTTGTTCAGACCCGAGACTTGGCCAAATTCGCCCTGCCCGGAGACGGGGAAGGAAGGGGTTGCCCATGGTTTTTACCTCCCGGGGTTTAACGTTTAAAAACCTACTTGTCGAGTTAAATGCCCACTCTGCCAAATGAAAACACAGCGTCTGGTTTATGCTCTTAACGCGTTTTGTTGGGTGTAACTTGTCAAATATGTTGCTGCTTGTGTAACATCAGTCATTTCTGGTGATGTCATGTTGGCCATTCGGTTAACAGTGGCCTCATTCAGCGAATGCTACCCAAACTTGGAGATTGATAATGCCATTGCAGCAATCCTTTTGTCAAGGAATGGTACACACCTGGATTGGACAGTCACATTTCAGGAATGATCCCAGGAGAAAGTGCAAGTGTCCTCTGATGGTTTACAAAGCATTTGTCCGTAGAACTGATATTTTTGGAAATCAAGATTCAGGACAGAAACCTCCTGCTTGTCGGATGAAATTTCCTTTTCAAACCTATTCCCAGATCTTATTCACCAGCCAAGTCCAAAATTAATCACCTCAACTGCCAAATAGGTTTTTTTTTGTGTGTGTTAATTTATCATCAGTCCTTGTACTACTTAACTACCTACACAAAAAAAAATCCCCATTTGTAGTATATTTTTACATTTTTTCAACCAGCTTCTTTCCAAGTTATTAATCTCAATCCATTGAGCGAGCTTGGGGCATTATTAAGTTTTATTCTATTTTTATTAAGCTGTGCTTTGATGGCCCATCGAATTTATGGGGAGGGAGACTTGTTTAATGGAGTTTCTGCCAGTCGCATGTCAATCGTTAATTAAGTGCATCCCTATGGCCTTGTTCTGGAATAATTTAATCTTGTGGCTTTAATATTTTGTAGTTGTTTGCTTTGTGTTAATGAAAGGACTTAAAAAAAAACTTAAAAGCCTGAATTACTAGTATCGTAGGAAGCCATGTATCATAATTGTGGTCTAAAGGCCTAATATTAAATGCTTGTGTTCCCTTGGTGTAGTTCTCTATATCACACTTGGCCTTACCAGATAGTCACTTCTGCAAATAAGATTAAAGGAATTACTTGAAGAACAAAGTAGAATGTTTTTTTTAAATTGAAGCTTTCCATCAGATATACAATAATCTGCAGTTCAGATGCTCAATAAATTGCTTTGTATTTCTATTTTCTCTCTTATTTCCAGATGTTTTTTGTTCTTCATCTCTGAATAGGAAAAGATATTTTTGAGGAACTCTATTTGGATAGACGCAGCCTGAGAGAGAATTTTTTGGGTCAGAACTGTGTTGATTTATGAGAGAGATATCAACCTGCAGTCACAAATTGAACGGTATTTTTTTTAACCATGTAATAATTGAGGCCCACTCTTGAAATTAGCATTGAGATAAATTAGCCTATTAATTAATTTGATTGTCCATTTATTGTTCTTAATCAAATAACATATTGCATGCTCTGAAGGTAATGTTCTCAATACCTTCCTGATAACTTGCTAAATAAAGCAAAGGAATAGTTAACTTGCAATAAAAAAGAAAGTGCAACTGGTTAGTGATGAGCTATCTGAATATAGTTGTGGCGGCAGTAAAGCTGTAAACTAGGGTAACTGAGAAATGGAGAGGAAATCCTGGAGCTCCTATATAGTGTGTTTGTATGAAGCTGAAGCCTTGGTTGTATTGTGTTCAATTGTTGATTCAGCCACTGAATATAGCACTGCCAAAGCCATCCATGACTTGGCATTTGGCACATGTTTCTGCTATCTCTTGGAGTTGTGCCACATCAGAGTTAGTGGGATAGAAAGGAAGAAAGCAAAGAAAAACCTTCACTCGTCACCCAGTTTATGTATCCTTTGTGTGAAATGAACAGCAGAAATTCAATTATTTATCTCTTAAAATAACTTCCTGTAGAAATAAATGTAGTCTTTGTGCTTGAAACGTGGTTTGTTTGTTTTTGAAAAATGCAAGGTTAAACATCAAATAATTAAATGGGAATATTTTTATCATAAACTCTTAAACACTGCTGGTTCCTAGCTACTTAGCTTGTGCCACAAGTCACTGAGGCTAAGGGAAAATGCAGAAAACTATTAGAATATAGTAACTCTAATGCCATGATTGCTCACCCTGTGGTGATAATATAGGGGGAAAAAAACCTCAACTGAGCTCTGACAACTTGTTTCTCTCAGATGTGTAACAGTTTTGATTTTAATCTTGTAATGGGTCATTTAATTTTTAACTGTACTCAGGGTATCATCATCTGGGGCTGGCAGACATTGGCCAGTGTATGTGCCTCTACAAAGATTCTTTACGGACAATGGTGTGACGTGGCAAGATGCTGCATTTGTACAAAGATTAACTTTATTTCTTGGCAAAAATGCACCAAAATGCAGGAGGAGCCCAATCTGTCTTTTAGGAGACAAAGCTATAATGCCAGCATTTCAGGCCTGAGCCCTTGTTTTTGAATATTTTGTTTATCATTTTTCAAACTCAAACAGTGTCAATAATCCATGATAATAAAACACTACATTTTCCAATTCTATACAAGCTTAGCTGTTGAGCCCAATTTCCATCCCCCTCCCTTATCCCAATATATCCAGAGACAAAATTAAATAGACAGTTACCCTAAAAAGAAAGATCAGAACAATAAATTAGTCCTCGTCCTCTTTTCCTGTAGCATTTTACAATGTCCCTTTACCTTCCAGACGTATTAGGGACGCAAGGGCCAAAAAGTAAAACAAAACAATTATACATTTAAAAAAATTATTACGAAAAAGTAAAAATTACCTCAACGAAATAACTGAAGTCATATGATTCGTGGCGACCCAACGACTGGTCTTTAAATTTTCAAGTCTGAACCTAATTAAGATAGATGGATTGCCTGCCCCCGCCCCCCCCCACACACAGGAGAGAGTAGATGGGAATGGACAGAGTGACAAAGCACAAGGAACTGCACTTCATCTTTGCCCCTGTATAACGCAGGTACGGTTGCCAAATTTTAAGGAGGGTGTTGTATTTAAATTATAGATAATTTTCTCCAGGGGAACACAGCTCTGCATTTCTGCATTCCAACACACAATGCCCAGATGAGTCCAACTTCCAAGTAACCGCTATGTACTTCCTGACCACTGCAAGGTAATCAACAAAAATTGGATTTGAAATTTGGACAGCTTCATCATAAGCCTTGATGTTTCCCAACAGGAACAACTCTGGGTCCCGTGGAAATTCTTTACCTATGATTTTTTTCTATGACTTAGCCTAGCTCTACCCAGAAGGGTCTCACCTTGGAGCATAACCAGGTTGAGTGCACTAAGGTTCTTGCGTCTATATGGCACCTAAAACATTGATGTGAAATTTCTGGCTTAGCCTTGTTCAATTTGAGCAGGTGTATAGTACAACTGGTGTAGAAAATTGTACTGCACCAGCCTGTAATGAGTATTAATAATTGAGGTCATAGTTTCATAATGCAGGTCTGACCAGCACTGTTCACTAATCTATGTCCGATTATGTTGTGTTTGTATATAAATGTTTTTGGGAGATAAATTGAGACAGGACTTTTAGTGTAGGTCACATACAAACACTCAAACAGATCTTATTTAAAATACTGGAGCTCTGCTCATGTAGACAGGCCAGCTCCAAGAGCCTTTGCAAAAGCTTTGGAGAGTCCCCAAGAGACGTCACTATTGGATCGTTGCTCACAAAAGGGCATAGATGAAAGAACTCGCAGCCGCATGCTGTCTGAAGCTGAACTTGCTGTTCGAAGAGGGT